>NW_007258217.1:1701-96372 GCF_000164805.1 Carlito syrichta | reverse complement strand
AGGCGGGTCTCGACCCCGCGGGCTCAGGCAATCCACTCACTTCAGCTTCCCAAAGGCGCGGGATGACAGGCTGAGCCACCGAGCCCGGCTTTCACTAAAATTTAAGGTGACTAAAAATAAGGATTCTGGTTAATATATAATTGTGTATATCAAACGTGCAAAGAAGATGTGGTATAATTGAAAAAAAATAGACCGGGCTCGGTGGCTCAGCCTGTAATCCCAGCGCTTTGAGAGGCCGAGGCGCGTGGATTGCCTGAGCCTGAGGGTTCGAGACCCGTCCAGGCAACTTGAGGAGCCCTCGTCTCCATAATAAATAAAAAATTAGCTGGGCGCGGTGCCGCGGGCCTGTAGTTCCAGCTACTTGGAAGGTTGAGGTGGGAGGATCGCCTGAGCCCAGCGTGTCGAGGCTGCGACAGAGTGAGATTCTAACAATTTTGTCTCATGCAGAAGTTATCTAATGGTTGACTCAAATTATGGGTTTGAAAAGGTTATTTGTGAAATAAGAAAGAAACCAGTATTAGGGGAGAGAAATATGAAAAAAGTTATAGATATGAAGATTCATTTTTTGTAAGGAAGGTTATAAGAAGAGGATGATTTTCGTATGTATGAGAAGAGATACTTCAGTAGTGCAACTTTATTGTGTATTGCTGTTTTCAGCTTTTTCTCCCCTAGAGAGGCCTGAGATAACTTTCTCTTTTAATTTAAAAAAAAATCAGTTTCTATAATTTTTTTTTCTGATTCTAACTGCTGTTGTGTTCATTTGATGCTGAAATGTTCTTTTTCAAAGCCTAGAAAAGCAGTGTTTTCCTTCCAGTGTAGCTTGATTTCATATTCTTGGCTTTTGTTGGGGTGTCTAAATTGTTCCATCTATCCAGAAAACTTCTCATGCCAGTTCTAAGAGCCATTTATGCCCCTGTTCAGGATACCGGTCTTCTAGTTTCTTGTTTTGCTTATGGCCCTGGACATGCTCTTTCTGTGTCTGATTGGTTCAAGTGCCCTTTTCATCAGGTTTGACTTTTGGGTTGTTTGAGTGGGCTTCCTATGGGGAAAGGTGGTCCCACTTTTTTTTTTTTTTTTTTTTTTTTGCGTTTTTGTAGGTAGCCTAAGAAGCTGATTTTACATTTTATAAAGATAATTCCTATGTCTAGTCATTAGGTATTTGATTGCTGAGGAATACTGAGATTCAAAGGAATTCAGGTTTTTACATTTACTTTATTATGTTTAAAGTCTTTTGATTATTACTTGGGTTGAATGATTAACTATTACTCACAATGACCTGTGTCTCTGCTTCTATCAATGTTCTGAGCCTTTGAACATCTTTGATAAAAGTCTTATTAATTAATCACAGTGCTATTCAGTTTCCGGGCTCTCTGACTCCTGGGTCTGAAAAAGGCACTGATTCCTGCTAAATCTTAGCAGTTAAAACCTCATCTTCAAACCTGGGAGAAAGTGACAATCAAAATGAACTGCTGATGTTAGACACAGGACCAGAAATTTAAACTATTCACTCTCTCTAGACCTAGGTCCTATGACAGAAGAGATGGGAGTATGGGATTATAAGGGCCAATTTGGAGGGATAAAAATTAGTTCAGAGTATTTCTGAGTAAACTTGAAGAAAAACAGATGGGGTGAGAGAGGAACAGATGTAGTTGGCCTCATGTTGTCTTCTTGGGGTCTTGTTTGGGAAACTGATCTCTCCATCAGAGAGTAAAGGTTTTACTTTTGGGGGATCTTTTGAATTATCATGTTGACTGGATGAATGACTATTTTATAGTGATCTATGATCCTATGATATCGCATATTTTAACTTTGATTTAATCTTTGATTTCTGGATGGCAATGTGGTCAACCATTGAAGCCACAGCAGTGCTACATTCAATTTCTAGAGGTAAAAATTGCCAATGCAATATAGAGTTTGTTCACTGGATTCATAAGGAAATGTAAATTAATTAGGAAAAATAAAATATTTAATTCCATGGTTACTATTACCTATAATGGTTAAAATTAAAAGAGAGTATTGGATTGGACTTTGAGGCTGGACAAACTTTTACAAAACAAAATTTCAAGTTCTAAAGGCAATCTTTTTGACCTCAAACTTTGTTTTTGGATATTAGTTCCCCTGAAGTCCAAAGAAGATGTATTAGACTTATTTGGCATCATTAAATTATACAGAAAGCGTTGTAAAATATGAAATGGTGTTTAACTTCCTTTGGGTTATATTTATATAAATGTGTCATCAATATGTGTTTCAAAATTATATGAGATTCCTAAAATTCTGATATTTCCTAGTATATGTTATTAATAGTTATTTAATTAAAATGTTGTATGCCAAAAAAATAGCCATTTTTCCTTATCAGTTGTGTGTTTAGTCATGGCTTTCCTAAATAATAACATTATTGTTTTACTTTGATTCTTCTCAAAAAGCAGTTTATAATTAGCTACAGTCCAAAACCTACATTTTTAGTGGAGCTAATGAAAATTACTCTTGAATGAAGATTTTTTTATGGTTTTAGAGATCGTGCTAGGGGATTAGAGAGAACTCTGATTAGAGAGCTGATGTTTTCATGAAATTTGATGGCTCAATATCTACTTGAACGGGAATTAATTGCGTGGACTGAACTAATAGAGGACTGGAATAACTTTTTAATGAATTTTTTGTTGGAAACATTGCTGATCCTTTTTGTTTTGATTTTCAGAGTCAAGAAATGTTTTTCTTTTGATATATTTATAGCCTTTTACAATCGAATTAAGTATACTCTTTTTTTGTTTGTTTCTTGAGTTGGAGTCTCGCTCTGTCGCCCTTTGGAGTGCAGTGGCCGCTCCTGGCCACCGCAGCCTTGTCCTGCTGGGCTCCGGCGATCCTTCCACCTCAGCCTTCCAAGTAGCTGGAACTACAGGTGCGCACTACCACGCCCGGCTAATTTTTGACTTCTCGTAGAGATGAGGTTTCGCCAAGTTGCCCAGGTGGGTCTTGAACCCGCGGGCTCAGGCAATTCACTCACCTCGGCCTCCCAAAGCGCTGGGATTACAGGCTGAGCCACCGAGCCCGGCTAAAGTATACTCTTATAAACAAAATTTGAGGTATATTTTTCATCTTCATCTAATTTCTTTAGAATTCATAAACTTTTTGTGAGTATTCTTAATTTATGACACTGTGGTTATTTGCCTAAGTTCAATAATAATAAGAATAATCTTTTTAAAAATAGCAGGACACAATTGAAAGCACTGGTTATTTTTACCAAGACTTTGACTGGAATGACATTTTCAGCTATGAGCAGACTAATTTGCTCAGTTGAGATTAACATTAGAGAACTGATTAAAGCCACTTGGAAGGATTGACCTTTTACCTTGTCTACTCAGTTCCCTTACATGAGTTCTGATCTGTGGTAAGGAAAGAATTGCACTTTGTAGTAGTCCTAGGAATCTCAAGATATTTTGAGACCTTGAGAAGACAGGAATTTTCACAAGTATTATAATCAGAGTCTAATGGTGAGTCCTTAACTTGACTTCTGTCCATGAGGCTTTTAAAACTTTGAATCCAAAATTTATTATGGAAAGTTCCAGAAAAGCCAATTTAAAAGAGCCTATATGGATGATAATTCCTGTTGTACTTGATGCAAATAATCAAGCCAAGAATAATAAGATTAAAACTTACCTTTTAATTTGTCCCAATATAATTTGTCTTTGGTAGAAATGGGGGACTGGAGAGAGAAAATTTATGTTTCAGAAGAAAACTGTAGTACACCTGTTGTTACATTAGATTAATCTTTGATTTCTGATGGCAATGTGGTCTGCCATGGTATGAAGCCACAGCAGTGCTACATTCAGTTCCTAAAGGTAAAAGTTACCAATGCAATATAGAGTTGGTTCACTGGATGCATAAGGAAATGCAAATTAATAGTGGTTACTATTGCCTATAATAGTTAAAATTAAAAGAGAGTTTTGGGTTGGGCTTTGAGGCTGGACCAAGTTCAGATGTGAGTCTGTCTGTTCCCAGATTACTAGCCTCAAAGATACCCACAAAAAGGGAAAATCATGCCAGGGCACCAGAAATTACCTCTGTAATCTGTCATTTCCAAGAAGGCAGTCAACATGGGAGAAAGGCAAAAACAAGTAACTCTTGAAATCAGAGGGTATAATGTAAAGGAATTGTTCTGTTTTGTAGATTGATATCATTAGTTTCTGAGGAATCTTTACTAGCATTAATTGAGAGAGTAACTAATTTGGAAGGAAAGTCTTTGGTTTTTAAATGCTGCAAAGTAGAAAAGCATGTTTTAGTTGACGTAGGACCCATAACTCACTATTGAACAATCACAGATATGTATATATGTATATATACTCCAGACACTTAGGAGGTTATTTCAGAGAAAATAGCCATCTTGTTGGACTGGGGAAAAAAACCCCACCGTAAGATCTTTTTATATTGAGAAAGAGGACTTTTCAACTCCACCTGTAAATGACAAGGGGAGCACTCCAGAGGAAGCAACTGATATTCTTTGCATGCAAGCCATGGGGACTGGCTTCATGACAGGAATATTAACCTTCTTTGACGTTCAGTTTTTGGAAATCATAAAGAGAAAATGTGCTTTTCAGGATTGTTCCGTCGGTTTCCTTGGTGAATCCACTCCATATTCTTTGACATTTAAAAAATTTGGATTGTCTATATTATTGACCATACCTAAACAGTATTCTGCTTACATTTAGTTGTTTATGCTTAAGTATTTCTGATTACAGGTGTGACATTTTCACTCCTCATCATTATTCCACCATGTTCCATCATTCCATCATTATTCCTCATCATGAAGCACTCAGAAAGATCCACAACCAGATCCCCCACAATTGAGGGACTGATAAATAGAAAGAGAGAACTGAAACTGGTTCAACCTCCTCATAGAACCAATGGTTATAGTTGTTTTTTTGTTTTGTTTTTTTTTTTTTTGAACAAACATGGAAAATGGCCCTTCTGATTTTAAAGCTTGAAACTTACATTTATCTTATCTAAGCTTCTTTCTTAAGAAGCTGCTCCTCGGGCCTATAGTACCAAGGAACTGGAACTCACCAGATCTCCCCATCCAGACAGAGATGCCAGACCCCTCCTGTTTGCCAACTCTTCTTCCTTAGCCTTCCATAGTTCCTGTTTTCCACATTCCTGCTCCTCTGTGTATCTCTGACATCAGTGGGATGGAAAGACAGATTTGAGACAATCTCCCTTTCTCCTTGACTAATATGACCCCAATAAAAAGTTTTCTTTCTTGGCAGTACTTGCCTCATTGATATGCTTTCCATGCAGTGAGAAATAAGACCCTGATCAAACTCCTGGTGTTTTGGTAACAAAACCAAGAATCAGAAACTGAGCAGACTGCAGTCTGGGATTATTTATTGAAAGGATAAAGAGGCCTCACACTCATTAAGCCAAATGTTTTTCATAGTATTAATACTTGCCATGGCTAGTTTGGAAAATGTTAACATGTTTATAAAGAGAATATGTTTTGTTCCTCTTCAGTGGCAGGCATGGCAGTAGATATTTTATATACACAATTCTATTGAACGCTCATAACAAACAAAGGAAGTAGCTGTGTCTACACTTAACTGTGGAAAAAGAAAATAAATCTGAGAGAGAAAAATACTTAGTTTACATTTTTGGAAGATGAAAGCAGCTGCATTATAAGTATACCAATAATTTATTTAAAGATTAAAGTTTATAATATTAAATTCATTTGACCTACAATATTTCCCCCGGCCAAATTTTACTGTGGTTTATTAACAGGCTCCAGGTTTATGCTGTATTGCTCTTATCTCTTACCAGGTTAGTTAAGTCATTTTTTCTATCTCAAAAATTATTTTAATTTCAAATAAAGAGCAATTTGGTTATTTCTTTGTTTCTGGGACATCTATTCCTAATAAGTAAATGTTCTAACTCCGGAAAGATTACTGGGTCTTTCCCTAAGCAAAGAGCCATTCCTAAAGGAAACTCTAGTACCAGCTATTAATATGTGTGCACATACACATGCACACTCACATGAACATACACACATTTTATCCAGCTCCTAATCCTTTTACTATCCAATGATTTTAAAAAATAAAATTATAGTTATTTTGTAGAATTACTACTGAAACACCGGGGGTTCAGCTGGGGTTCTGTTGTTTGCCACACAGAAAGCCATGAACTGAGATGATGAATATTGCCAGGGAAGAAGGCTTTTTATTAGGGTGATATCAGTCAAGGAGATTATCTCAAATATGTCTCTCTGTTCCACTGAACTCAGGGTTTTACAGAGTGGGGAAGGAAGGTAGAAAATAGGAATTAAGCATTCATACAAAAGTGGAGTAGGTAAATAAAAATTAGTGATAAGGAAGAGGGGTCTGGCATCTCATTGTCTGGATGTGGTGATCTGGTGTGCTTCAGTTCCTTGATATATAGGTCTGAGAATTGGTTTTCTGAGAAAGGAACTCAGATAAGACAAATGTAAGTTTCAAGCTTTAAGACCAGAAGGATCAATTTCTACATTTCTAAAAAACAGAAACTGTAACCATTAATTCTATGGAAAAGTTGGGCCTGTTTCAGAATCTCTGGCTAAGAGACTTAAAAATATAGCCACTTTTATTTTATCTTTGAAAGAGGCATCTGGATTTCTCCTTACTCTTGAATTAATAAAGTTTTTTGGGAGGCATGAAGGTCAGCACATTCTGAATTCCTTTTCTAGGTGCCACATGTCAAATTGAAGATCAAGGACACCTAACATATGTTCTTAGAAGGAATATGAGCATAGCTATTCATGGAGAAGTAACAAAAGGCTAACCTAGTGGCCTGAATATTATTTAAAGCACAAAAGGCTAAGTGTCAAATATGAGAATTTTGTCTCTAAGTGGATAAAACATAGTAATTAGTCAGATAAAAGCCTACCTAGCAAAAGTCACTTTACAGTAAATTTAGTTACTCCAAAAAACTTTTTCAAAATGACAGTTATTTATATGTGTTTTTAACTTTTTAAATGTTAAATTGAAAGTTTTCAGTAGCATACAATTCTAATATGAGGAAACCCAGAGATCTCATCAAAGTTAGACACAAAAAGACAAATTAATTTTTTATTCAGCTTTTTCTGCTACTATAAAAAAGCAATCGAAAATGACAATGTAGTCTATGCTAATAATAATTTTGCCTAGATAGTATGCAGAGTTTATAATGATAACCTTGAGACACAACTAAACCTTGCAATATTGCCAGTTGATGGAAGGCCTGCTAGTTTGTCCTGATTGTGAAACTCTATAAGTCTGGTGGTGAGAATCTCTGAAAAATTACTACTTAAATATTCATGTATTTGTGACTTTTCAAATCACTAGCCCTTATTCTAGGATAAAAATATATTGCAGTAAACTGCAATACATGTACTTTTGTTATTTTGTTTTTCATATTTCAGTTTTGCTATAATTTCAACATAGGAACCAGTGACCTTATTTTATATCTGATTTGTAGTTCAAGACAACACTCAAGGAATTTCAAAAAACGCTTGGAATTCTAAAGGGTTTGTAACTTGTCTCAGTAGAATTTTAGTTTCAATTCACACTCTCTCAAATGTAAGTGTTATCTTCAGAAGGAACCAGTACATACTCATATTTTTCTGCTAATCAAACAGTGAATCCGTGAGTATAATTTGATATACAATAATGGCATTTTTATATGTGATACAATTCTATTGCCTAAGGTTTATTTTTTGCATTGATTTGTACTGAAATTCCTAGTGTATAACCTTCCTTTACCCTTCTTCTCCCTGCCCTGCTTTGATATCCAAACTGAATGTTGGTAGTCCAGATAGCCTGCTTCTGATGAATACAACATTTTTTTTACTTCTATATGCAGTGGTGTCTCATCCCAAGTTTCTGGTGCCCTGGCTGCCATCTTCTGCTCCTGTGCTCCAGCTAATATCTGGAATTAAGGCCATAACCATGGGAATATGAACAAATGTGTCCAGCATTCTTATGTTCTTTCCAGGAGCAGCATATTATTGTAAGAGGATTTATTATATGGTAAGGTTTTCATTGTTATCTACTAAGATTTATTAGAAAAAAAGAAATTCTGTTTGGTGAGATATTAAGAATTTCAAAATCTTGTTCAGCCCCAAAGTGCCATCAGAGTATTTGCTTATTATTCTGACCATATTGGATATGACAGTATCGATTTTTAAAAAATTATCAAGATTTATCTCATCAAACATTTTAATATTCAATATTTAGTCATTATAGTAATTGTCTATTGATCGGCAAATACATTTCTATGGGATATCTTATAATTAGACTTCAGTTCATTATTCCTTCTCTGAATGCAATTGAAACCCAGAAAATAGAGGTGCTAGAAATATCTACATCATATTATATTATTAACTATAATACATGGAATGACCTATATCTGCAATGTTATTCTTAAAAAATTTATCATACATAAAATGTATTTGTAGAACACTGAATTCATGCCCAAATAAATATTTCTAAGGAAGGAGCTCTATTTATTTAATGTTTTACTACAATTTGCATTTATCAGGGTACTTGTGCAATCACAGGGTACGACATTGGCATGCATATTTAATTTCAGCCTGAATAAATCACTTACTGGGCTAATATTATCTAAGCAGGTGTAGAACAAGATTAAACCAATGCATGTTATTTTCAAAATTGGCTTTTTTCACAAAGGGGTCTCCAATTTTTTATTATATGCTTGCATGAATTATAAAAGAATAAATATTTTTGTTAATGGTTTATATATAGATCTATAAGTAGAGAAAGAACTCTAGTTTTATTTGAACAGTGTTCAACAACTTCATTACCAGAGAGAAAAACACAGACTAATAATTCAGTAGGGATTCATTTCACATGTTTTCCAATAAGTCAATATTAATTTTAGTCAGAAGTCAAGATTTATTGATTCAAAAGATCAATACAAGGAATAGTTAATCCTTAACCAACATATTCATATTATATCTATATCAAGTCCATGCACGTATAACTCTATTTCTAGACTCTCTATTTTATCATTTCATTTGTAGTTATCTCTACCAATACCACATTATATTAATTATTTTTATCTTTAAATGAAGTCTCTAATTCAGGTAAGGAGTACTTTATTATTCTACAACAACAGTTGACAAATTTCAATAATAGGTTTGCTTTGGGGGAAAGATAAGCATAGCCAACACTCAGATAATTCTAATATATTTTTATTGCTGTATCAATTATCTATTGCCTCGGTAATGTTTATTAGCAATGTATAAAATATTAATGTAGTAATAATAATAAACATGTAAATATTAGAATGTATAAATATATATTATTAATGTATAAAATATTATTAAAGTATTCAAACTCTCCCCTAAAACTCAGTAGAATAAAAAGAACAATCATATATCATTTTCATACATCTAGAAGTCAGCTGATCTAACATGAACTCAGATAAGCTTGGTTCCAAGCTGTAGGTTATATACACATCTGGGCTATGTGTCTTTTTGCTGTTCCATACCTTCTCCTAGGAGTGGAAAAAGCTCAAGAAGCAAGGCCCATTTCCATAAACCATTCCTATTTCCTCCTAGCATCACATCTGCCAAAATTACATTGGCCAAAGCTAGTTGTATGATTGAGTCCTAAGTCAGTGTGTGAGGAAATATATGCTGCCTCTAGTGGTAAAATCTGCCAATTTGTAAGGCAAAGGGTATTGATTAGGGAGGGTGTAAATAATTGGTACTAATAATTTAATCTACAAGAGTATAACCTTGCTATTGTATTTTTTGTCTTCCTCCTACATCCAAAAAATGTATTGAATACCATTATATGACTCCTATAAATCTCATCCAGTCATGTATCAGGCTGGAAGTTCAAGTTACAGTAATTTAAACCAGATGTAGTCATTTTGATCCAAAAACTTATTTTTTATTTTTTTTAAGTTATTTGCCTCCAACAAACCCAACCTGCAATAGTGGACATGGACAGAGAAAACTAAACACACTCCCTTTCACAAAGGAAAAACTGAGATTACTCATTCATATCAACTCCGAAATCTTGCTAGGAAATTATTGTCTCTTTCCCTGTTCTGGATGTAAAGGATGATCTCTGACTGAGCCACTCTGCTCCATTGAAGGGCATTTTGGATCCACTGTTTTCCAAAGCTCTTAGATCTGTCTTTTGGGAAGCTTCCCCTTTCCCTATCCTCCTTGCACTTCTAAAGAGAGAACTTGAAAATAAACTCTTTTTGAGCTTGCTGGTGGTTTCAATGTGCATTGCTCCAGTGATTGTTGTGAAGTCAGGCACTGAAGGCCCTGAGTTCACAACAGTCATACCCTTCATTTGATCTTCACACTAAGACTATTTTTCTGGTGATAACTTAGATTTGACCTAAGGTTGTGTTTTAAGGGCCACATATTTATTCACTGGAAAAAAATGATAATTTTCTAAAATTATCTGGCTATCTGTAGCCCTTCTAAATATTGATTACAACTAAGCTTATTTCTGAGCTCTTTTTGTCAGTTTATTGCTTTCTTTTGATATCCTGTCAAATGCAACTAATAATAAGCCTGCACTTTCGCCCTTTTTCCTTGAAATCTTCCATATTCTAAAAGTTTACTAGGTAAATTTATTTGCCTTCTGGATCACCACAAATGAGTTAAACTAAATATTTAGACACTATATAACATGAGACATACTTTTCTAGCCTCCTATAATAATTTATTGTTCTCCACTACCTAGTCCCAAAGTTAATTCAACATAGTTTAGGTTTTGGTTAAGGCAGTATCCGTTTATAGGTATCATGTGTTGGTTAGCCATCGCCACAGTAATACTACATAAAATCATCCCAAATCTCTGTGACTAAAAACAACCATTATTTATTCTTACTCACATATCTGCAGGCCATTTGGGAGTTGTATGATCTAAGCTGATCCGGGATAGTCATGACTCTGGGCTACAGGTTGGGTACCAGTCTTCTCCTCCAATCACTTATCCTTCCTGGGTTAAGGTTTTTCTTGTGGCGATGAAAGATGCATAAAAGACATGTTTCAACTCTCTGCTTATATCACATCTGCTAACATTCATTGAACATAGCAAGTTACAGGGTCAAATCCAAAGACAAGGGATGAGAAATTTCACTCCAACCATTAGTGAGAAGGGTTGCAAGTTCCACAGGAATTGACTGGATCATGGGAGTGAGGGTAGGTTGAATAACCAAAAATCAGAGACAATAATTCAACATACTACAATATCAATAATAAAACAGAAAGCACAATCAGGTCATATAGCAAATAGACCAGCAAACGTATTCTTATGTTTCCAGATCCCAAGGTCATCACTAGGGAACACTCGGAACAGGAATTTTTGTTTTGGTTTTTTTGGGGGGGTTTTGCTTTGTTTTGTTTTGAGTTGGAGTCTCACTCTGTCGCCCAGAATTCCATTTAGGGTAATACATTTTTTCTAGCTAGTATATTTTAAAATGCTCATATTTGATCCAGACATATCTCTGTCTAATGTCTATCCTATAGTAAATTCTACATATTCCATGTTCAAAGTGCTCAATTCTGGTTTTTGTTAGCATTTTAAGAAGAAGAAGTTCTAAAAATCAACCTTCCGTGTGACCTCGTAATTCCCCTGTTGGGAATATACCCAGAGCAACTCAAATCACTCTGTGAAAAAGATACCTGCACACGCATATTTATTGCAGCATTGCTCACAATAGCAAAAACATGGAACCAACCGTTCTGCCCATCAAAACTGGACTGGATAAAAAATGTGGTACAGACACACGATGGAATATTACACAGCCATAAAGAAGGACACAATTATGAACTTCACAGCAACTTGGATGGATTTGAAGTCTATAATACTGAGTGAACTATCACAGAAACAAGAACCGACACTATATCACATGAGACATACTTTTCATGTTTTCACTCATAAGTGGACCTTGAACAATTATCATAATAATATAAGAAAGGAGGTGGCAGTAGTGGGGAATTGCCAGGGGAAGGGAGTATGGGATTGGTGGTAGTGGGAAACTGCCAGGGGAGGGGCACACCTCATCAACAACGGTACCTGCATAATGAACATTTGTATACCTAACCCTGATCTGTTTCCCACTTCTT
Source organism: Carlito syrichta (assembly GCF_000164805.1). Taxonomy (NCBI): domain Eukaryota; kingdom Metazoa; phylum Chordata; class Mammalia; order Primates; family Tarsiidae; genus Carlito; species Carlito syrichta. The sequence goes on along the minus strand of NW_007258217.1, from coordinate 84,257 downwards.
TAAAATAAAAAACAAACAAAAATACCTAGTTTTAAAACACTGAGGACAACTTAAATATTCTTAGTAGGAGAAAGGATAAAAACGAGTTTATTCCTAAAACAGAATATTGTATGAAAAAATATAGTCATGCATTGTTTGATAGGGATACTTTCTCAGAAATCTGTTGTTAGGTGATTCTATTATTTTGTGAACAAAGAGAGTACTTACAAAGAACCTAGATGATATAGCCTACTACACACCTACTCTATGTGGGAGTCTATTTATTGCTCCTAGACTACAAACGTGTACTGCATGTCACAGTACTGAGTACTGTGGGCAATTATAACAATGGTATTCATGTATCCGAATACAGTTACAGTAAAAATACGGTATAAAAAATTAAAAAATGGTTCACCAGTCTGGGCACAGTGGGCTCATGCCACTTTGAGAGGCCAAGGTGGGAGAATCACTTGAAGCTAGGAGTTTGAGACTTACCTGGACAACACAGTCAGAGGCTGTCTCTACAAAAAAATAAAAAAATTAGCTGGGCATTGTGGCATGCTACTTGAGTTGCTGAGGCAGGACGATCACTTGAGCCCAGGAGTTTGAGGCTGCTGTAAACTATGATCACACTACTGTACACCAGCCTGGGTAATAGAGTGAGACCCTGTCTCCTTAAAAAAAAAAAAAAAAAATACACTTGTACACTTGTGAAGGGCACTTATTATGAATGGAATGTACTCCATAAATGGAGCAACAATGAAAGTTGCTCTCCATGAGTTAGTGAGTGAATGTGAAGGCCTAGGACATTACTATATGCTACTGTAGACTTCCTAAACACTGTGTACTTAGGCTACATGGAATTTATAAAAGCTATTTTCTTTTTTTTCATTTTTCTTCTGTTTTTTCTTTTTTTAGTAATAAATTAACTTTTGCCTACTGTAACATTTCTACTTTATAAACTTGTTGTTTGTAAAATTTTGACTCTTTTGCAAGAACACAGAGGTTAAAACACAAGCAGTTGTACAAAAATATGTTATTCTGATTCCATAAGTAATGTTTTCTATTTTCAACATTTTTATTCTTCACATTTTCAATTTTTGTTTAAAACTAACACATGAGCACACATATTAGCTTAGACTTACACAGGGTCATGATCATCTCTTTGTCGTCTACCTCCACATCTTGTCCTATTAGAAGGTCTTCTGGGGAAATAACACACTTAGAGCTGTCATCTCCTATGATAACAATGCCTTCTGAAATACCTCCTGAAGAACCTGCCTGAGGCTGTTTTACAGTTAGCTTTTATAAATAAGTAGGCAAACACTCTAAGATTAAATAGTATAGTAAATAATTAAACTGGTAACATAGACATTTATAATCACTATCAAGTATTATATACTGTACATAATCATATGTGCTCTACTTTTATATGACTGGCAGCACAGTTGGTTGGTTTACTTCAACATCACCACAAACCATGCAACGTATGACACCATGAACTTATAATGGCTGTCTTGTTACTTGGCAATAGGAATCCTCCAGCTCAGTAATGATCTTATGGGACCAGTCTCATTTGTGAGGTTCATTGTTGACCAAAACGTTGTTATGTGGCTCAAGACTGCATATGAACTTGAATTGTGCATCAGTTTTAGGATAGTGATCCTAATTGTGTAGAAAAGGAAGTTAAAGGGCTAAGATACAGTTTTAATTCTATAGCAGTTTACTCAGTTTTAATGCAAAAAGAGAATGAGCATAGATATTTTAATAACCACTTAGCCTCTGTGGTGAGTACATAGAAAGTGCTTATATTATTCAACACTTTTCTGTATATGTGAAATGTTTTATAGTTAAAATTACAAATTCAAACAAAAGAAAAATATAGTCCTGTGATAAGATAAAATCCTTTAAATCAGGGGTTCCCAACTCCCAGCTGTGGGCCAGTACTGATCTGTGTCCTGTTAGGAACCAGCCACCAGAGCTCCACCTCTTGTTAGGTCAGCTGAGGCATTAGATTCTCATAGGAGCATGAACTTTTGTGAACTGTGTATCATGCGAGGGATCTAGGATGCCTGCTCCTTATGAGAATCTAATGCCTGGTGATTCTATCACCACCACCACCACCACCACCACTCCCCCCATGGAAAAATTGTGTTCCACGAAACTGGTTGAGGACTACTGTTTTAAACCACCAGAAGCCAATTAATGCATAATAACTTTCTGAACAAGCAAACAGAGGGTGGCTCCATATAAAGAACCAAAGTGGCAAAAATTAATTTTATTCATATGAATATGCAATCATTTTTATTCATAAATTTATTCATTTTTGAATATTTTATGTCCAAATTAGCTAGCATCTAGGAAAAATATCAGAATTGGAGCCAAAAGTCTGGGCCAAAATATTAGCTCTGTCACTTACTAACCACAGGAATTGGGGAAATTTCAGTTAACTTCTATAGAACTACCTCAGTTTTCTCATCAGTAAAATGAAGAAATGAGTTATAAACTTTGAAGATTCTTCGAGGTCTAATGAATAGATCAAATAAATAAATAAATAATTAAAGTATCTTCCCTGTGTTGTTGTTGTCTGTTTTTCATATAAATAAAATATATAGTTAATGGTAAGTAACAAATATATCTAATCTATACCAGTTTTACATCTCTTTAGATTTTTTAAGTTCCAATTAGATAAGAATGCAGAATTAAAAAACACAGAATCAGAAAACAGGCAAGTTTGGACTAAAATCCCATTTAGACACTTTCTACTTGTGTATTCTTATATCTGACAATCTTTTCTTTAATACATTGAAGTGATATTAGACTTGTTAGGAGTGTGGTAAAAATTTAAGATATGACATGTAACATATAACTATCATTATTAGTTTTTTGTTTTGCTATAAATTATCCTGAAATAGGGTGAAACTTTGGAGAAATATATTTATCATTAATTGGCTATGTTTTCACCAAGTTGCTTAATCTTGCTAGAGAAAAGTTCCTTTAAATGTTCCGTTTAGTCTTCTGTGGTGATTGCACTTAGCAAAGCTTTCTCAGACATATAAATATATCTAATGCTATAATCTAAGATTTACCAGTAATCCCTATACAATACTGTGAGAACATGCTGTAGTCGTAAATCTTTTACAAATTAATTTAACTATTTTTATTAACTCAGCTCTCAGCAGTAATAAAATTAGTATCATATGGTGATAAATATGCCATTAAAATAATTATATTAAAATATTATTGCAATAAAAGTCCAAGTCTTTCCTATTCATCTGCTAGTATTGGTACATAATTAGGTTCTAAGGGATCTAGCTTAACTTAATGTGTGGGAAAGTCCTCAGCTATTTTAAACCCTTAGGGTACCACTTAATTCACAGTAGGAAGTCTTAACATAAAAGAATTATTAAGATATTGTGAAAGTTGTTTTCATGATAAAATATATATATATATTTTTTTAGTTGGACTCTCACTCTGTCGCCCAGACTGGAGTGCAGTGGCCGTTCCCGGTCACTGCAGCCTTGACCTGCTGGGCTCCGGCGATCCTTCTGCTTCTGCCTTCCAAGTAGCTGGAACTACAGGCGTGCGCTACCACGCCCGGCTAACTTTTTGATTTATTGTAGAGATGAGGTCTCGCCAAGTTGCCCAGGTGGGTCTCGAACCCGCGGGCTCAGGCAATTCACTCACATCGGCCTCCCAAAGCGCGGGATTACAGGCTGAGCCACCGAGTCCGGCCTAAAATACCATTTTAAAAATTCAACTTCTGTTGCATGAACTTCAATTTAATTATTATAATTTAATAATATATTCTTAATAGAGTGTCAAAGTATAAGTTAGCTATTAAAATAAGTGAGCTATAAGTGTTTTCTCTCTATACTTTTAATAAAGTTATGGCATAAAATATTTGTGCTTCCTAACTATGGAATTAAAAAAATTCTGGTAACTTCCTTATTGTCAGCCTGTGGATGTAAATGAAATAAAAAGATAATAAGGTAAGCCTGCTAACATAATGTTAAGTTTGCTGTAATTGTAAAATAATTTTTCCATTTGTTGAGTGACTATCAAGTTCAGGCTCTTTGTATATATTATGTTTAATATTTTTATTAATCATGCAAAGTTAATAATATTATCTATTTGTCACTATAGAAGAAAGAGAGATTTTGGTGTTACTTATTCTCTGTAGCTAATTAGTAAGTAGTTGAGGTATAGCTTGAGCTAGTTCTGTTTAACTGTTTTTATTTAAATTTCATACTGCTTTAATGATCCCTTGCAGCCTCAATAATAATGCAGTTTAGCAACAAATGCTAAGATTTTCAGGTGTTAAAAAAATTGAATGTGTAATTGTATTATAAAATATTACCTGTGATTTACTGATCAGTTATGACTTGTTCAGACCTTAACCCACTCCTTGATTGGCTCTTAAATAATAAGACATGCTAAATAGTGGTGTATATTTAGGAAGAAACCAGACCTAAGATGGTATGAGGCAAAGATATATAATAACTCCAAATACAAGACATTAAATTACCTTTCAGTAACACAAAGAGGTTAGTGTACCTGCTACGAAAAACTTCCTCTATCTTTATGGTTTTCAACATATTTCTCAAAACTGTGTATAACAGAATACATGTTGACAGTCTGTTTCCCTACATCTTTCAATAAAGTTCTGGCTTCAGTCTCTTTCCACAGTCTTCCAGAGTCAATAGAGGTAGGCTTTTTTTTTTTTTTTTTTTTTTAACCTACAATCTCTGCCTACCCAGGATTTCTCTTATTCAAAACTATTTCATTCTGGTTTCAATATATTAATGCAGGGTTAAAAAAAATTAGAAAATGCCTTCTCTTTTCAAGACAACTGGTCTACAGTAAAGTGTTCTTTTTAATATCAAAATCTTTCTTTTTTTGCATTTTTTCCCATAATATCCCAAATTTTCTTCCCTTCCCCAAGCCTCCAAGGCATTGAGATGTTTATATGAGAAAAGAGTTGTCCAAAATGTACCAAATTGTAAATTGCATAAATGTTATTTCAGTAAATAGTATCTATGTTACGATTAAGATAATCAACCATAAGTTCCATTATTTCAACAAAAAGACTCTTAATTACTGTATGAACTTAATGTTGACACCGTGTTGCCTGCCTTTTTTTTTCTTTTCTCCACCTATATAATCCTCATCTATTCTTCAAGATTCATTTACACCATAGGGGTTCATCATGAGCCATCCAGTCATGTAATAGTTGCCTTCCAACCTAGTGGTTTTATGGCTTTGTGAGCTGCATCTACTCTCTATACCTCTTCTGGTTTATTTCCACATATGCAGGTGGTATTTTTTAAGCTTATTTATTTATGTCTTAGGATTTATAGGAGCTTTAAAGAGGCAGACGTTTGATAAATGGGAAAGGGAAATCAAGTTTTGTGGCTGATTTAAAGATTAAATAGTTTATTAAGGATGGCTGAGATGAAAGTCTTTCATTTTTGAACTCGGATTCTTTTAATGCCTTCTTTGTGATCTGACAAACGTAAGGCACAGAAAGAAGGCATCTTTTACCAAATTCTGCTTAAAAGTCTTAATGCTAGAATTCCATTAAACACAATTTTAGATTTTGAAACTTCAGCAGCAAAGTATTGAGGACAAGTGTTCATGGCTCCTCATAATTATTTTGAAGTTTTTGTGGAAGAGCATCTGGTTTGCTTGATAGGCATTTTATATGTACACATTTGTTACATGAGAGAATGAGACAGGTGTGGCCCTTAAGCTTTGAGCACATTCATGGTTAATGGGTCTAATTTCCTATTATCAATCATACCACCCCTTTATGAAACGTGATAATATAGAAACACACTTCCTTAGAGGACCTAGTTTGAAGGGGAATGCTACAAAGTTTATGGGAAATTCTATTTTCGCTTTTGCATGCAAGTTGCTTTCCTATTTTGATTAAACATGCAGTTACCATCTACTCAAAGGTTCTCAAACTTTTATGCTGACCCGAATCTTATTAAAAATTACACAAACAGAGTTTTATGTTCAGGGATTCTGATTCTAAGTCTAGGTGGAACATAGGAATAAAAATTTTAGCCAGCCTCAAAAGTAATTCTTATAAAGGTGTTATTAGGATAACAAGCTGAAAAACAACCTCATTTGTTATTAAATTGTTACTTGATTAAATAAACATAAAATTTTGAAATCAAATGATGGAAGAGAGTAAAGATGAAGTTCTAAATTGGTACTTTATGCAAATGAAAATAGCACAAAAATAACAAGGAATTTTATTTACAGGAAAATAAGGACTAGGACAGTTCAGGTCCTACCTTCTGCATACACAATACACACAACTTTCATTTTGTGAGTTCTATGCACTGAACTGTGCCTTCCCACCCCACCAAATTCATATGTATAAGTCCTAATCATCATGACACTTTATTTAAAGATAAGGGGGGTAATTAAGGTTAAACAAGTTCATAAGAATACTAATCTTATCTGATAAGTACCAGATAAGTATAAAAAGAGCTACCAGAAAACCAGCACTGTCTCTCTCTCTCTCTCTCTCTCTCTCTCTCTCTCTCTCTCTCTCTCTCTCTGCATGCACAAGAAAGAGGTCATGAAAGCACCCAGTGAGATGGCAGCTGCCTGCAAGATAGAGAGAGAGGCCTCGCCAGAAACCGACACCCTGATCTTAAACTTTAAGCCTTCAGGACTGTGAGAAAATAAATATCTATCATTTAAACCACTCAGTCTTAATGTCAGTCTTGATATTTTGTCATGGCAGACTAAAACAGTAAGCAAAATAATTTTTATTTATAGTTTATCTTAAGAAAAATATAAATGTGATGGAATGTGTTAAGTCAGTACAGATTATATATATTCTTTATGGTCACTAGATATTTATCAAATAAACAAGAAACATGAGTGAGGCCATCTTCTGAGTAAAGTCTAAACATTTCAATATTATTAGACATTTTATTTCTGTAGCATATCATTACTTATAACTTATTCAGCTTAAAAAACTCACTGAGAATAAGCCTCTAGTAAGAGATGAGAGCTTTTAAAATATTTCTATAGGCTTCACCTCCAGCATGTTGAAACAAAGTCTTTTTATATGTGATTATGTTTTAAAATCTTCTTTTGAGGGCAGTAAATCCAAACACTCTTAGAAAAGCTCTTTTACATAAGGTTTTCTCTGTTCTGAAATAAAGTCTTCTCTCCATAGGGCAGGGTTTCCAAACTACTCTTTCCCTACCTGTCTTTGAGCAATTTAATTTTGGTTCTGTTTTCTTTTTTGCATTTTCTAAAAAAATAAACTTCAAAGAAGAATAAAATATATTCAATATATTATAGTTCATATGGAGCATAGGAAACACCATGAGCCATCCAGCTATGTTCAATATAATATAGAATATGCCATTCTGGTGGTGATGGGGGATTGTAAGAAGAAATTCTTATAGGGTGTATGGGGAAAATCTAGGGACAGATTTAGAGGCTCCATTATTAAGTTAAAGTAGCATTATAAAACCTTATTCAACAGAATAACCTTTAATGTGCCATAATTTCGGAAGTTAACAATTTTAGGACTTGAATAATTGACAAAGTTGACTAATTTGGATCGAGGAGCGTGAGAAAAGGAAAATAGGAGTCGCAAGACCAAGGTGACTAGCTAAGGCCAAAACAATAGTGTACAGAATGGGGCAAGGCTCTTTAGATTTCCAGCCATATGGAGGAGACAAGAATGGGATGTACAAGAAAATCTTACAACTAGATTGGCCTTCTTATTTCTCCATGGAGTCAAATTGGAAAGGCATTATCCGTAATCCTTCTCTGTGCTAGAAAGATGTGTTGTCTATTCAATGACTCATTTACTTATTCATTCACCCATTTATTTATTCAAAGCTATTTATTGACTGTCAACTATGTACCTAGAACTGGCCTAGGCAATTTAGATACACCACTGACCAAAACAGAAGGTCTCTGTATTCACCAAACTTGCATTCTTATGATAAGCTTTGGGTGAGACAGTCCGTGAACACTTACATAATGAATACACAACGCTGAAGGAGAACAAAGCAGGGTAAGGGGATAAAAAGAGATTTTACAAAACGGTTTAAGCTTGTTGGAGGAGGTGAAGTGTCAGATATGGACTCTCTGAGTACAGATCAGAGTAAAATGATGGGTTGCTCATACAGATGTCAAGGGGGAGAGCTTTCCAGAAAGAGAGAATAGTACATGCAAAAGCCCTGAATGGGAATTGTGTACATGACTGAGGGAATGCAAGGAAACCACTCTAGCTGGAATGTTAGGAAGGGTGATATGAAAGGAAGTAGAGGGCCAGATTATGCATATCTCTATATGACTTTATTTTATCAAATCGGAAAGACACTGAGGGTTTTCAGCAGAAGAGTAATAGGATTTATATTTTGACTAATACTTTGAAAAGTCTTCACCTAAATATAAGGTAATCTGGGATTCTCTTTTAACTCTATATCTTTGTTAGCTCATGGCTTTCATGTTCTTGTCTTGAGAGTTGCGTGCATCCTAATCTTCATCTTTGTGGTTTGTGTGCTTGGCCTTCTACATCTCAAGAAGTTAAGAATTAGCATGACCTCCCTTCAACAGTTCTAACTTATATATCTGTAAGGACCTTGGGGAACTTTTTAACCTTTGTAAACTAGTTTGCTCACTTGTAATATAAAATTAATTTTAGTATCTTTCTCACAAAGTTGTTCTTAGGTTTGATTGAGATAGTGTATGTACAGTGTTTTAGTATATTATCAGGCATAGAATATATGCTTTATAAATGCTTTTATGATAATGATTAATATTATCTCACATTTATCTAATGGTGCCACAATTCATCCATTACCATGACAAAAATCTAAATGTTCCCTTAGATTCCACCTTTATTTCTTAACAATCCAGTTTCTTTCTTTTCTTTTTTTTTGAAAGCAGGATTTATTGAGAGGATAGAAAAACTCCCACAGTGGGAGAGGACCTGAGGGGGTTGCCCCATAGTCCAATTTCTATACATCAGACACAGTAATCTTTTCAAAATGAAAAGTGTTTACATTATTTCCCTTATTGCAATGCTTCGATAGCCTTCTAATGAATAGAAGTAAAATCCAAACTCATTACATTGGCTTTCAACATCGGGACTGATTGATCTGAGACCTGAGTTATGTCCCCCTCAACTTTTATTACTGTTTTTTTTTTTTTTTTCCATACAACTGTCTTCATCTTGGAACCTATCATCCTCACTCACCTCTCAGGGCTCATTCCCATGCCACCCTTGTCCCAGATGTTTGCAGTAGCGGTCCCTTGTCTTTATTCAAAGCTCAAGTGTCTACAAAAACCCCATTCCTGACAAAAATATGTAAAATATTTCCTATCCCACTTTCCACGTACTGTCTATTGTAATATTCTTTTAAATTTATTTCTAAAGCTTTTGTTTAAGTTTATTTGTTTGTATTTATAATCTGTTTTGTCAGTTGCAAAATAAGTTCTATGAAGGTCACAACCTCCTTTGTCATGCTCATCTCCTGAAACAAGGATGTCACTGACACATGGTAGGAATAAAATCATTATTTGTTGAATGAATGAATGTGCTCATATGGCATAACTTTGTTCTCTAAAGAAGGTTATCAAGGATAAAACAGTCTTTTAAAAGCTCTAGCAAAATTCATCACTTTCACAAACATCTCAGCAATATCTCAATATATCCTAATCTTTTCTGTCCACTCAATAATTCTCCAGTGGATTTATACAAAGAAGATTCTCAATATGGGCAATGCAGAATCTCAAATTACATTTCTTAAAACAATGTGTTCATCTAAATGATGAAAATGATAAATCGACATTGCTATATATTTCAATCTAACAGCCTGTGCATTAATTTGGTAAATATCTACTAAGATCTGAATCCATTTACTACTATTTAGTCAGAGTCTTAAAAATATTTCACACGTACATTTTCCATGTCTATTCAATAGTAAAATTCATCTGGAGAAAAATTGAGAAATCCAGTCAATCAGTTATCTTGAATACATAAATGTTTTTCAGGTTTTTTGTTGCTATCCACAAAAAGAAATTAATTTTACATTGATATTTAGCACACATGTGACTATATTATTGTATACATGTCACTGAAACAAAACTTTCATATATCCCTATTTTGTGTGCTATATCTGATATATTTTTGTCTTACTCTATTCTCCATTTCATTAAAAAAAAAAGTAGGACCTCACTAAATTAATTTTGTGGTCCACTAATGGCCATGATTCACAGTTTGAAAACAACAATTTGAATCCAAATATATGACACTATCTGCCCATTTGTAAACCAGTGTATGTGTGTATAGACACACACACGAAGTGGGATAAATTTGGTGTTAATAATATTATTACAGCTATTGCCTTAGTTTGGGCTGCTCAGAAACAAGTCTCAGGGCAAACATTAACTTCTCCAACATTTGTTTGATTTAGTAAGTAGACCCTACTGTTTTTCAGAAGCTTGAGTATTTATATACTATGTGGTCCTGAAGTACTTCTGAAAAAAAGAATAGATTTATTTTTTAACCAGAGTACATGACACACACACACACACACACACACACACACACACATAGGAAAGGAACAGGAATGGGGGAGGAAATGAGAAGAAATTCCCCAATAAAAATAACTCTCCTTAACTCTATTCTGGAGATATTTAGCTAAAAAATTATTATTAAATGTTTGCAATGAGATCTAATTAAAATGTGTATATATAAAAATTTTAGAGCATTTTTGATGTTAGTATGTTAAATGCTTCTACATAGAAAACCTTTGGAGGTTTGGCAAGACAAAATATACATTACTCGTGAACATGTGTAAAAATGTCTTTCGCATACACTGACCCCATATTCATAATATCTATGCTGCTTCTCCTAACAAGGCATTATTTCACTATTACCAGGGAATTTGAATAGCTGAATCCCTGTAGGAGTTCATGTCTTTGTCTTGTTCCCTTCCCATGTCCTTTGTAAACCTTGGTTCTGGTGTACTTGGAGCTATCTCCTTTATATCACAGCAACCACCCTTTTTTTCCAACAGGACACCATTAGTAAGTAGGGTGATCATATGTGTTTATATGTTCAGGTAAGTTCTTACTAAGGTTGATTTTCCATTGTGATTATTAATAACACCCCTTTTTACAACCAGAAGTAACACAGACTTGACGATAAATTTTATGGCATCTACCCTGTTCAAAAACATATTCTCCTATACCTTCCCTATCTATTGATGATAATGAAGTGAACTATCATATAATGAGCAGTTCTTGTTTCATGCATTAAACAGTTATCTCATCTTTCCAACAGTATGTGAATTAGATATTATTTCCACTTCACAAGCTGGGAAACAAAGGTTCAGAGAGAGTTTTAAAAATATGACCAAAAAGATATAATTAGTAAGTGGAAGAGCCAGAAAGAAATTGAGATGTATTCGACTATGAAGTGCTTCTTCATGGAGAATATATTATTCTGCTTCCATCTGACTAAGAATAGGTCCCACTCTGGCTATAGGGATGTGAGGAGATTACTTTAACTAGTCTTAATTGTAAGTGCTGAGGCTGTGCTTTTAAGCACATGACTTCACAGAATGTATAATTGGGAACTGTAACACATTATTCCGGTGATTTTTTTAGTAAAGCATCTTAAAGGAAAATGTATTCCATGTAATGATTAATATTTATAGTACTATTATACTATGCATAAGCAACATTATTGATTAAATAATTAACTTTTGGACTAGCCTTGTAAATGTATTTTGTATATACATCATAACATTTTTCTATGGGAACATGTTACAAATTACAGGCTTAGAAATAAATATTTAGAAAATAAGTTATTACAAGTTTGAAACTGCCTTCATTATCTGTGATGTATTTAGTAAAATTTTCAGAGATATGCAAAAGTCTTAGAAGTTTTCTTAAACTTAGTATGAAAAAAAATCTAAATCTAAATGTAAACCTGATTTTTTTTCCAAACAAGCTCACTAAAACTTCACTGCAAAAGGGATAAATAATTTATTGATCAATACCCACTTATAGACAAACCACAGAGTGAATGTATTAATTTAGAATTTTAAAAGTGATTCATGCACATTCACCAAACCTATGAAAAAGGACTGTGGTGCCTTTAATCAGAGCTCAAAGACCAAGTACTTATTAATAAAATGCTAGCTTTCTCTTCTTAAATATGTTAAGCACATTCCTTTAATTTTAATAAAGAGAGCTGAGCACTCTTCAATTCACACCCTATTGGAATGACTGGGACTTTTTCCTAAGAAGAAAAATAATGGAACACTTGATCTCAACCAAAAGGCTGAGAAGTGATGAAAACTAATAAAAGAGCTTATAATATATTTGTTTTTAAACAGAGATTCAATAATTAAGTATTCCTCAGAGGTGGAAATGAAAAGCTTTGCAATTAGCCACTACTAAATATGTAGAAAATTTGGGTTTGAGGAAAGGAGTAATTAAACTGAGCTTGTATGCTCCCTATAAATGATACCAACTTTAGTAATAATAGATGGAAAATACTATATTCAGTCTCCAATACGAACCCAAGTCATGGGGGTATCTAAGTAGAAACTGTTAACCAAATTTGATATCATGTTAATTCATTTCCTATGACCCCAACTAATGACTAACTTTACTTTTATGTAAAAAAACAGATTACCATTTCAAGGGTAGGTTATTAGAAATGTAGTTCCCTAATGTAGAATTTTCAGAGACAAAAGTATTTTAAGTGCCTCATATTTTAGTTTATATTTTATTACATAAATCTATTCAAACTACCTATCTATATATTCTTTGTTCAAGGCATGACTCAAATAATTTCAGTTTTTACATATATTTACTATTGATGGATGATGGGATAATTATCAGTAGATTTAAAATTAACAACTCATACAACTATATGATATATATGTGTGCGTATATCTATAATTATATATGTACATATATAAGCATACATATATTATATATATTATATAATATATATATATAAAGAGTAAGGTTTGAGTACTAATAAAATTCAAGTCAAAAATCCACTGACCCCTGCTTTTGACAATAGGTGACTCAGCAAAAGAATTACTCCTTTTTGCAAAACTTTTTAAGCTGAAGGAATCCTAGATGCTTTCTAGGGTAATACCATAAAATAAAGTGATTTTGAGGAATATGGGTCAAAGTTCTGCCACTAACTAGCTGTTCAGCCTTAAAAGGTAACGTATTTTTTGTAATCTTTTATTCCCTCATTCATAACAGGGATCAGCAAACTATAGGGCAAAATTCAGGTTGCTATTAAAATAAAGTTTTATTGAAACAAAACCATACCCATTCATTGACATTTGCCTGTGACTGCTCTCCCATGTCAGTGCAGATTTGACTAGTTGGCATAAAGATTGTAGAGTTTATGAAAACTAAAATTTTTACTATCTGGCCCCATGGAAAAGAAAGTTTGTCAAATCCTTGATCTATGTAAATTAAAGTATTATTAAGCTTTTCCTTGATTTCCATCTTAAAGTAGATTAAATTTGTAATGTATACTCACCATTTTACTTAAATATAATTTAAAAGAAAGCATCATAATTGATGATAGAAACAGTAATGAAAATGACTAATGTTATTACATTCCATACTGATATTCTTGATTGCCAGAAACTCAGTTTAAGTCTGAATTCTCCTGTTAGAAATAGAAAGGTGTTAGAAAGACATAAACAACATATTAAGACAAATGGAAAATTTTATTTTAAAATAACAAAAGTATGGAGAGGAAATTGAAAATCCATTTTCTTATGCTGTGATTTGTTGAAAATGAATACTATGTCTACATATCACTTAAAAAATTTCAAATATGTGTCAATTTGTGAACACAAATTTGGACTTATTTTCATATTTTTAATGAGTAAAACTTGTTTTATTATCTATATATTTTGGGTTACAACATGTCACTGCTTAATGCCCACAGAAGCTTCTTTCTGGCTTTATGACACCAATCATTTTATGCATCCCACACTAAGAAACACATAATTTATAAATTTCTAATACCTTTCCTGAGATGTAAAAAATCATGAGTCTAAAGTAATAAAATGCTCTTTTGGTAGATAGCCTCTGATTGCACTATTTTTTTCCTGACCTGTCAAATTAGTTATATTAGTTTTCAATTTCTGAGAAAAAAAATCTTGAGATAAGAAAGATTTTCAATAAGTGGTCTATTAACTCATATGCCCACCAAGTTTATATTTATAAGCAAGATAAATAATGTCTCATGCTCACTATACTTCAAAATGTGTAATTCTCATAGTCAATAGTGTTTATCTTAAATATTTTTGGATTTTTATTAATATTCAAATAAGATTCTACTAAGAAAAATTGGAAACCACTAGGATATGACTTCTTATGCCCTGTGTCTTTTAGGATCATCATTGCCTCAGTTAAATATGTAAATTCCCCCTCCATGCCTTTTTAACTTAGATTTTCTATAGTAATAAAGTACATCTGATAAAGTAGGAAATGACCTGAAATGACAAAAGTATGTATTTGCACATATAAACAATATAAGGTAATAACAGAAGGTAGAGTTCATCATCAGTTTTAATTTAACCTCATCATAGTCTTTGGCTGTTATAAAGATTTCAACTTCCAGTGTATCACCCAGAAATCCATTGCATGTGACTTAGTTAAGAAGTGCACATCTTAGTAATAAATATATTTGGATGGTTGGAAAACAAAATTAACGTGATGGACAATTGTAGTCTACTTTAAAAAGGCAGAATTTCTCCATTCTTCTACACAGAAAAGAAAAGGGCTATGCAGGGGTAGTACTTGAGGAAGATCAAGGAAGAAAATCAAGCAAAGAATAAGCTCTGTTACTGAAAAGCAAATATGAACTGTTAAAAGAAATGCCATGGAGAATATTTCCAGAATAGTGGAATATTGGCATCTAAAAATTTACTGCTCCATAAAAACAAGAATTCTGGCAAAATTGTCAAACTCAGCCTTTTAAGAACTTTAGAAATGAACAAAGGCTTTCTGAAAAGCATTTATCCAAGAAAAAAAAGAAGTCTGGCTCTTGGTGAAAACATTGAGTTTTGTGGCATTTTAACAGGCAGGCCCTAACTCTATCCCTTCTCTTTAGAGCCATGGTGTCCTTAAAAACAAACAGCATGAAAACTATAATAGTTGTGAAAATGAGTGGCCTAGTCACACACATATACACACACACGACTGTGTATATTCTCCCCAGTCTACAAAAGGCAGAAGGGCCTAATCTTTCACTACTGACTGATCTTAAGGATTTTTGTGAACAAAAAGTAAAAATTAAGTCAGAGTTTTAAACTGCTAGGACATTGAAGGAATGCTCCAAAACCTACAGAGTAAAAACTGAAAGAACTACTAAGTTAAAGTATCTAAGGAAGTCTCTGCCCAAGTATTATCTGACCCCTTAGCTAGCCAAGCTGAGACTTCAGTACCCACACATGGTGAAAATACAAACTTTACAGAATCAGTTCGTGGATGTCATTAAACAAGCAAAGAAACAAAAGCAAACTTCAGGGATGGAAATAATCTTATTTCCAGACTTGCCACTCTATATTTATACAAAGATTAGTTTTCAACTAAAAGTGTAAGACAGGCAAAGAGAAAGTATGGAGAAAAACACAGGAATAAAACCAGTCAATAGTAATTGATCCTAACAAGCCCAGATGAAGGAGTTACTAGATAAAAACTTTAAACAGGTTATTATAAATATATTAGGAAACTAAAGGAAACTATACATGAAGAACTAAAGAAATGTAGGTAAATAATGAATCACCAAATATAGGATATGAATAAAGAAATACAAATTATTTAAAAAACAACCAAATCCTAATTTTGAAAATGTACAGTAACTAAAATAAAAACCACAGATTAAGCTAGCAAAAGAAAAAAATAGTGAACTTGAAAATAAGTCAAGTGAGAGTATGTTCTCTAAGGAGCACAAAGAAAAATAAACAGAGCACCTGAGCTTGTGGGACAATATCAAACGTACCATGTCATGGATAATGGAAGTCCAAGAAGAGAAAAAGAGGAACAAAAATAATTTTTAAAGAAAGATGACCAGAAACTTCCTAAAATTGACGAAAACATTAATCTACATCCTGTAGAAGCTCAAGAAACTTCAAATAGCACAAATTCAAATATATTTCAACTTTGAAATATAATAGCAAAATGTTAAAAGTACAAGAGGGAAAAGGAATATTGAAAACAACAAGAGAAAAGTGATTTCTCACTTACAAGAGATTTTCAGTATTATTAACAACTCTCTCCTTGCCCAAAACCATGGAGGCTAAAAGACAGTGGAATGACATATTCAAAATGTTAAAATTAGAGTTCCCTTTTCCCCCAAATCCTCTCCAGAATCTGTTGTTTTTTGAGTTATTGATGATGGCCATCCTGACTGGAGTTAGGTGGTATCTCAGTGTGGTTTTAATTTGCATTTCTTTGATGATTAGTGAGGCTGAACATTTTTTTAATGTATCTATTGGGTGCTCCTATGTCTTCTTTAAAGAAGTGTCTATTCATATATTTTACTCACTTTTTAATAGTATTGCTTGTTTTTTTCTTTTGGGCACATTTGAGTTCCTTGTAGATCCCAGATGTTAGGCCTCTGTTGTCAGATAGTCTTCCTATGCTGTGGCCCGTCTCCCCTCTCTCTTGATGGTTTATTTTGCTTTGCAGAAGCTATTCAGTTTGATAAGGTCCCACTTGTCTGTCTTATCTCTTATGGTATGGGCATTTGAGGTTGCCTATTCCAGTTTCTGTAAGGGTGTCTCCTACCTTTTCTAAGATTCTTACAGTTTGAGGCTTTCTGTTTAGGTCTTTGATCCTATTAAAGTTGATTTTTGTGTATAGTGATAGGAAGGGGTCCTGTTTCATTCTTCTGCTTTTGGTCATCCAGTTTTTCCAGCACCATTTACTGAATAGGTTCTCTCCCCAGTGGTTGTTGGTGAAGCTTTGTCAAAGATGAAGATGAGTTGGTTAAGAAATTGAGGGTTTGCTTCCCCAATTGCTATCCTGTTCCGTTGGTCTATATGCCTGTTCTTGTACTGATACCAGGTTGTTTTGATTATTATAGTCTTACAGTAAAGTTTAAAGTCTGGAAGTGTGATACCTCCTGCTTGTTTATTTTGCTAAGGATTGTTTGGGAGAGGTTTGAGGGAAAAGGGAATACTTCTATACTGTTAGTATGAGTGTAAACTAGTACAACCTCTGTGGAAAACAGTGTGATGATTCCTAAAAGATCTAAAAATTGACCTTCCTTCTGACCCAGCAATGACTCGTCTGGGAATACACCTGGAAGAACTAATTTCATTCTATAAAAAAGATACCTGCACACACATGTTTATTGCAGTATTATTCACAATAGCAAAAACATGGTACCAACTGTGCTGCCCATTGAAAGTGGACTGGATAAAAAAAATGTGCATAAACAAAAAAGGAATATTATACAGCCATAAAGAAAAACAAAATTCAGGACTTCACAACAACTTGGAGGGTTTTAAATTTTGTAGCACTCAGTGATCTATTATAGAAACAAAGAACTGAGTACCACATGTTCTCTTTCATAATTGGACCCTGAACTTTTAGCATAATACTGTAAGAAGAGGTTGGCAGTAGTGGGAAACTGCCAAGGGGGGAGCATGTAACATCAGTAAGGTATCTGATCTAAGACCAAGTGAAGTGAGAATGAAAGGGAGGCCCAATTTTTACCTGTATGATGACCACTTATCTACCTATCCTGAATTGTACCCCACATCTTTAAAATAAATTTTTAAAGAAACCAAAAACCCAAAATGTTGAAATTAAATTGTGGTCAAGCAAGAATTTTAAATCCAGCAAGACTATTTTGAAAATAAATAAGAGATTAAGATATACCCAGATTTTTTTTTAAATGGAGATTATTCAATGTTTATAGACCTGCCCTACAGTAGATACTAAAACTATTTCAGGCTAAAATAAAAAGATCCTAGACAGTAACTCAAATTCACAGAAAGAAGTGAAGAATATAAGTAAAGGTAACTGTATGGGTATATATAAAAGACAGTATCATGCATTTTTTAATTGAAACATTTTAAACTGTGAAAGACAACCAAATAAAGCAATTATATAAAACTTTATTAATGAGCTTATGATAAAGATCCAATTTTTATGGCAAACTGTAAAACAAAGAAGAATGAAAGAGAATGGAATTGAACTGGAGTAAAATGTGTGTGTGTGTGTGTGTGTGTGTGTGTGTGTGTGTGTGTGTATATATATATATATGAAATTAAGTTGGTATTAATCCAAACTAACTTTTTTGTATGTTAAGATATTAAGAAGATTTAAATTATAAAAATAAGTAATAAAAGTGTTATATGATCAAAAGGATTATATACATGACCAAGGAGAATGTATCCCTGAAAGCCAAGATTAGTTTAATATACACCATTGAATCAATGTAACACACACACGGTCAACTCAATAGGTACATTATACAAAATTCAACAAAAATACAACAAATTTCAACACTAATTCATGATAAAAAACACTCAATAAACTAGGAAAATGAAGAAACTCAACTTGCTGAATAATATCTACAAAATCTCACAGCTAACATTATTCTTAATTAAGAAAGACTGAATATTTTCCCTCTAAATTCAGGAATTGACAAGAATATCTTCTCTCACCATTTCGGTTCAGCATTATATTGAAGGTTCTAGTTAGGTCAATTAGGTAAGAAAAATTAAATAAAGCATACCCAACTTGAAAATGAAGGCAAAAAATTCCATCTATTTGCAAATGACATGATCTTATATTCAGACAATTCTAAGAAATAGATAAGATAACCGTTAAAATGAATAAAATTGTTAAGTGAGGTAGCAGGTTACAACATCAATATACAAAAATGAATTGGGTTTCTATAAGTAATACAAAATCCAAAAATATAATTAAGAAAACAATCCATTTACAATAGCATCAAAAGAAATAAAATGTGTCAATATAAATTTAACCAAAGAAGTGAAAAACGTATACATTAACAGCTAAAAATGTCATTGAAAAACTAAAGATGACAAATAAATCACGACACATGTAATATCCATGAATCAGAAGACTACGTATTGTAAAGATGGAAGTTTTCAAATTAATCTATAGATTCTTTAGCCTTCCTTTCAAAATCTCAGGGATTTTGTTGTGCTTTATGTTGCAGAAATTGGAAAGTGAACTCATATGAAAATATAAGGCATACAAAATATTACAATCTTGAAAAAAGAACAAATTAGAGAACTCACTCTTCTCTATTTCAAAGCTTCCAATGAAGCTACAGTAATAAAAACAGCATGGTACTGGCATAAGACTAGATATACATCAATAAAATAGAATTCAGGATATTGAAATAAATCCTTATATTTATGGTCATTTGGTTTTCAAGAAAGGCATCAATTGGTTAGACATATGCAAAAGAATAAAGTTGGACTTGTACTTCACACCACATAAAAACAAAACAAAACAAAAATCAAACCTCAAAGTATTTCATAGACTTGCATGCAATAACTAAAAATACAAATCCCTTAGAAAAAAAAATAGGATCAAATATTGTGCTTTAGAGCTCATCATATTTTCATGTATAGGACACAAAAATCACAAGAGACACCGGAAAAAATATACTGGGATTTATCAAAAACTGAAAACAGTGTTTGTTCTTTGAGCATGCCATCAAGAAAGGAAAGTTAAGTCACAGAATAGGAGGGAATGTTGGCAAATCATCTAGCTGATAAAGGTCTTGTATCTAAAATACAAATAACTTACAACTTAACAATAAAAAGATAACACAATTATAAGTTAAACAAAGGAATTGAAGAAAAATTTTTTCCAAGAAGATATACAAATGGTCAAAATGCACAGAAAAAGATGCTCATCATCATTAGCTATTATATAAATGCAATTCAAAACCACAATATGATACTATTTTATACCCACTATGTTGGCTAAAATAAAAGACAAACAAGTATTGATAGAAATGTAGAGATTTTGGAGCTCTTTTACATAGCTGGTGGGATAATAACGAAAGGAAGTCAGTTTGGAAAATAATTTGACAATTCCTAAAGTAATAGCATAGAGTTATCACAGGACCCAGCAATTTTACTTCTAGTTATGTATACAAAAGAATTGAAAATAGTTTTCCACATAAATACTCAAAGATGAATGTTTTGAGAAGTATCCATAGCCGAAAGTGGAAACTCACATGTACAGCAACTGAAATGAAAATTTATATTCGTTTTTTTAAATTGCTGCTGCACATATTACCACAACCTTAATGGCTTAAGATGACACAAATTTATTTTCGAATATTTCTGAAAGTCAGAAGCCTAAATACAGAGAGTTGGCAGGCCGGTCTTCCTGCTAGGGGATGTAGGGGATAGTCTGTTTCCTTGTCTTTCTTAAAGTTTCAGAGGCTGCCTACATTCATTAACTTTGTTTTTCTCCATATTCAAAGCCAATAACATAGCTTCTTCTCTTTCTTCTGATCTCCTGTTTTTCTCTAAAAATGCTTGAAACTGCATCAAATCCACTTGGATAATCCAGGATAACCTCCCCATTTCAAGATCCTTAATTTAATCACATATTTACCATGTAGATAACATATTCACGGACTCCAGTTATTGGAATATGGATATCTTTGAGGGGGCATTATTCTATCTATCATGGTCCACCATCCAACCCCAAAGATTCACAACTGTCTAATTTGCAAAATATATTCACCCTATCCCAAGATCCCCCAATATTTCTCAACCTATTATATCATCGATTTAAGTCCAAAATGTTAGCTAAATTAAGATGTACATGAATGTAACTAAATTTAACATTTCCCAAAGGCTCAACACAAGTTCAAAATCTCATTTAAACTTCATCAGTTCAAAGGTTCCAAACCTCATCTAAATTATCTGAATCAAACATGGGTGAGTCTCCATGTATAATTCTTTCTCCATATAAAATTCTTCTCCATCTGAAGACCTGGAAAGATAGAAAAAAATTTTTGTGTCCCCAAAATACAGCAGTGAGACAGACATCAGATAATAATTAAAGACATTCAAAAGGAGAGAACAGTGAAAAAGAGGTCACCATTTCCAAGTAATTTTGAATTCTAGCTGGGAAAATGGCATTCAATTGTATGGTCTGGGAATTAATCCTCTATGGTTCTTGGCTCCATGCTCTGGGGCCAAGGCTCCATCCTGGGAGTCACCCTTCTTGTTTTCTTGAAGGATAGCACTTGTTTGAAGTTTAGTAGCTTATCAACTTATTTTATGCCTTTAGAATTTTGGAAGTCTTACAGCCATCTCTGATTCCCCCTTCCCCCTTTTTTCAGTTCAATATGGTAGTGTTTCTGTTCATATAAAATTCTCAAGAACTTTGAGGGTCTTTCATGTATGTTAGACAAAAGCTTCCTCTAAATATGTGTCCTGGATAATGCGAAATCTAGTTCTGGTTTCTACTTCTGTATCTGTTTGAGAGGATTCATGAGTCAAATGCCTAATCTCTTTATGTAATCCTATATGTAGCTGAATATTGTGACTGTGATCATAAACACACTAGTAAAAGGTTTTTCAGTCACACTCATGGAAACTGTGAAAGTACTTTGAATAGACTGTTAGTAGAAATATGATTTGTGGAGGCCAGATGCGGTGGTTCAAGCCTGTAATCCCAGCACTTTGTGAAGCCAAGGAGAGAGGATTGCCTGATTCGGCAGGTTCGAGTCCATCCTGGGCAACATGGTGATACCTCTCTCTACAATAAATTAAAAAATCATCCAGGCATGATAGCGCGTGCCTGTAGAGCAGGCTACTTGGAAGGTTGAGGTGGAAGGATTGCTGGAGCCCAGTAGATCAACAATGGAGTGGCCGTGAGTGTGCTACTGCACTCCAGCCTGGGCAACCCAGTGAGACTCCAACTCAAAAAAAAAAAAAATTGGTTGGAATATGACTGTCTCAAAAATGTTACTGAAGTCAGTGGTCTTTTAAAAAAAGATATATTGTTTGTAAAGACTCTGCAAATGAGTACACAGACAGAAGTGAGGGACACAGTTGAGAAAATACATATTGTGTTAGTGATGACCTAATCATCATAAAGAAACTATTACTAGACATATGAATGTTAAAGGTACTTTCCATGAAGGCTGTAAAGGAAGAGAGGGGCATGGTAGAGAAATCCTTTATTGTCTTTCTTCTTTTTCAATTTAATCCCATAACAGAGTAATTTTTATTGTTAACAGGATGATTATATCATATCATATCTATTCAAATTACATGATCTTATGAGTCAGGAACCATAATATAGGGACAAACTCATCTGACCACTTAGTATATTTTAAGTCACACATCTTCATGACACTTGAGCCTATTCACTTAATTTTTAAAAATTCCTCTCACTTACATTGGAATTTTTAATTCTACTCTAATATGTTTACCGTCAGCTCAGGTTATCTAAGTGTAGCTCTGTGCTTTAGTGACGACAAAAGAAATTTTGAACAACTCCAGTTACTGCAGGTATGGACTTTGTTCCTAAATTAGGAGGTCTGCCTTTGTCTGGGGCGTCTGTGATTGGATTGGTGAATCTATCTAATTTTGAATTCAGTATTAAGTAATATGTTTTGAATATATCCTCCAAAGTTCTTGTGTTAAAATTTAATCCCCAGTGCAACAGGGTTGAGAGGTGGAACTTATAAGAGATGACTAGGTAACAAGGACACTGCCTTTATAAATTGACTAATGCCATTATCACGGGAGCAGATTTGTTATTGTGTGGGTGATTCTTTATAAAGAATGAATTCCCTCCCTCTCCCTCTCTTTCCCCCTCTCCCTCTTCCTCCCTTCTCTCCTTCCTCCTCCCCTTATTCCTCCTTCCTCCAATCCCTTTTTATTTTCATTATGGCCATGGAATGATACAATAAGGCCTTTACCAGATACCAGCACCCTTGATCTTGCACATACTGGCTGCCAGAAATGGGAGTCAAATATATTTCTATTTATTATAAATTACCCTTATAAATTATAGGTCTGTGGCATTCATTTATAGCAACACAAAATGGACTAAGATGCAAGTCATAAATATAGTTCTTACTTTCCATAATAAAGTGGATGTGAGTTGTAGACACTTTTCCAGTGGAACCAAGGCATTTTTGAGATAAACTATCGTTTTCACCCAGGGTTTCTGAGATATCTCTGTACATTTTCTATAAATTATCTCATTTGTGTTTAAGATACTTTATCATTCTTTCACTTGCAATCAAAAGAAGCTTGACTAGAATGAGTCTTATGCTAAAGGCTTTAATCTTTCTACCGTGTTGCTCTAACTAAACCTTCATTTTATCTCTTCTTTTGTCTTTTTTGATCACCACATACTTTTTTCCCAAGTATTTTATACTATAAATTTGATACAACTAACAAAAAAATGTTTACAACTGAGTGGAATCACCCATATCACTTTTTACTTTAATTTTACAAATTCTATTTTCATTATTTCATGAAGTTTTGACTTTGGGGAGGTTTTTATTTAAATTATTTTTGGAGTTTTTATTTTATAAAATGAGATGACTTACAGTTATGCCTTTAAGGTCAGCTAGTTGAATCTATGACACTTACACTTATTAATGATAATGTCAGGGAGGAATTTAATTAACTGTTGCAAAAAATCTAGCAAAAAGTTAATAAGGGACTGAACTATGGTCATGATATAAGGGATAGAAATGTAGAGTAGAATCCAAAGCACAGTGCAAAGTTCTTTGATTAGTTTATCATAATAACAAATTAGGAAAATCAATTGGACATATTGTTTTTTCTCTTGAATAGAAGAGGAAATTGCCTTTCAAAGAATTAATTTTGGATCATTCAATATTTCCAATAATGGTATGTTCTTCATATAACCCAATGAGAGGTGATCATACATATTTTTTAAGAGCCCTAACTTTATGTCCACATTGCCTGATGTAATATTTCTCAAAATAAGATTTGCAGACTTCCAATATCAGAATTCACCTTTAGCACTTCTTAAAATTAATTAAATATTTCAAAGACTTGTTTCAGACCCACTGAATTTATGTTTCTGAAAATGCATGTTTGGGCTCACCACCTTTTAACCAATAATCTCAAGAGATTTTCATGTAAAGTTTGAGAACACTCAATTAGCTGAGAAATATAGTACAGTTATATATTTCTTCAGGAACAAAATGGTGAGATCATCTAAGTAAATTACTTAGCAAGATTCAATGACTTATGTACACAATAAACAGTAAGTATCATTGGTTATAGACTATTATAGTAGTGAGATGTTGATATTGGTAATTAGTAGACAAGACCAGTAGAAAAGTTGGTAGATCAGTAGACCAGTTGAAAAGTAGTAATGCACATACTGGTGAAAATTTTGATATAGCTCTAAAATAAAAGTAATATTTGATGTTTCAAATCTTGATAACATCACCATCATAATTGTAGAGACTAGTGGAGCAGTCAGCTCATACTGGTGGAAATAACCAAGCCTGAGTTTCTTGATGTAGAAAATGACACTACTAGTTGTCAGCTCACAAACCATTCCCTTTTTCTCTATTAAAAGAGTACTAGCTTATGTGTGTGAGTTTTGGTAGTTTCTGTCTTTCAAATAATTTGTCCATTTTATCTATGATATCATATTTGTGAACATAGAGTTGTTTATTATTTATTATTCTTTTCTTGTTCATAGAACTAGTAGATATGACCACACTTTTATTTCTGATTTTAGTAATATATCCTTTCTCTCTTTCCTCATGGTTAGTCATTCTAAATCTTTATCAGTTATGTTAATTTAAACTTTAATTTTTTGCTTTCTTTAGGTTTATAATGACCTTCTTTCATAGGTTCTTTTTTTATTTTTATTTTTTTGAGTTGGAATCTCACTCCGTCGCCCAGGCTGGAGGGCAGTGGCACTTTCATGGCACCCAAGCGTTGGCCTGCTGGGCTCCAGCAATCCTTCTGCCTCAGCCTTCCAAGTAGCTGTAACTACAGGCATGCACTACCATTCCCAGCTAAGTTTTTAATTTATTATAGAGGCGAGGTCTCACCAAGTTGCCCAGGCTGCTCTTGAACCTGAGGGCTCAGGCAATTCTCTCACCTCAGCCTCCCAAAGTGCTGAGATTACAGGCTTGAGCCACCATGCCCAGCTCATAGATTCTTATTGTGGAAGGTTAGATTATTTTATATCTTTCTCAATATATCCACTCAATGCCATAGATTTTTATCTAAGTTCTTTCTCTGTGTACAATTAATTTTACTTTTTTTATTATCAAAAATAATTTTAATTTATGTCGAGACTTCTTTGACCCTTGTGTTATTTAGAAGTATGTTGCTTAATCTTTATGTATTTTAGGGATTTCCAACTATTTTTCTGTTGTTGATCTCTGGTTTTATTTTATTGTCGCCTTAGAGTATACTTTGCATGATTTCTATTACTTTAAATTTTTGGAGGTTTTTTATGACCCAGAAGTTGGTATATCTTGGTAAATAATTCATGCAAGATTAAAAAAAAATGTGGAGTCTACTGCTGTTGGCTAAAGTATTTTATAAATGTCAATTAAGTCTAGTTTATTGATTCAGTTCTACTATACTTTACTGATTTCCTGCCTACTGGATCTATCCAGTATCGAGAGTGTTATGTTGAGGTCTCCAAGAGTTGTGACCTCTTGACTCGTGTATTTGGGTGCTCCGTTGTTAGGCAGAGACATAGTAACAACAACTTGTTGGAAAATTACCTCTTTATCATCATATGACACACTACATTACCTTAAATTAACTCTTTATCTCTGATAGTTTTCTTTGTTTTATTTTTGTATTTTATTTTGAAGATGTGGAGTACAGTTCAGGATTGTGGACATCATATAGGTAAAATTTGGGCCTCCCTTTTGTGACCACTTGGCCTGGTTTGAGATCAGGAACCCTTATTGATGTTGTGCCCCATCCCCCACTGCCATCCTGACAGTATCTTGCCCCTGCCAATTCCTTTCTTATAGTATTATGGTAAATGTTCGGAGTCTGCTTATGAGTGAGAACATATGGTACACTGTTCTTTGTTTCTGTGATAGATCACTAAGTATTATAGACTCTAAATCCATACAAGTTGCCACAAATTCCATATGTTTGTCCTTCTTTATTGCTGTATAATATTCCATCATGTATATGTACCACATTTTTTTTCATCCAGTCCAGTTTTGATGCGCAGCACAGTTGGTTCCACATTTTTGCTATTGTGAATAGTGCTGCAGTAAACATGTGTGTGCAGATATCTTTTTTGTAGAATGATTTGAGTTCCTCTGGGTATGTTCCCCATAGTGGGATTGCTGGTTCATATGGAAGATCAAATTCTAATTTTTTAAGAAATTGTCACGCTGTTTTCCATAGAGGTTGAACTAGCATTTCCTCTAGCAGTGTAGAAGCATTTCTTTTCCTTTTGCTTCTTGCCATCACCTGTTGTTGTTTGCTTTATTAATGATGGCCATTCTTACTGGGGTTAGTTGGTATCTCAGTATGGTTTTGATTTGCATTTCTCTGATGATTAGTGAGGCTGAACACTTTTTCATAGGTCTGTTTTGCCAGAAATTAATATTGATGTTCCAGTTTTCTTGTGATTCATGTTAGCATGGAATTTTTTCATCCCTTTAATTTTAATCTGTCTGTCTATATTTATGTGAATTATTTGCAGACAACATATAATTGTGTCTTGTTTGTTTTTAATCCACTGTCAGTCTCTGTTTTTTAATTGATGTATTTAGACGATTGCTATTTAAATAATATGATTAGATCAGTATTTATAATATTTGAACTTTTTTCTATACTTGGCATTTGTTCTTTATTTCTTTTTTAAAAATTCCCCTATTTTTCTGCCATCTCTGGCTTTTACTGAGCATTTTATATGATTCTACTTTTCTACTGTCTTGCCATATCAACTGTACTTTTAAAAACATTATTGTAGTGATTATCCTCACGTTTGCAATGTATCTCTTTTTGAAGTTTAGTCTACATTCAAATGATACTACTCCACTCCATGTGTAGTGCAGATACCTTATAACAAAGCGTTCTCATTTCTTTCCTCCTGTCATTATATTGCAAACATTAATTTAACTTACCCATAGTTGCCATCACACTCAATGTGCTGTTGCTCCTATCATATTAAACAATAGTTATCTACTAAATTAAGAATAAAAAAATAAAAAGTTTTGTTTTACCTTTTTTCTTTCCCTAATACTTATTCTTTCATTACGCAGTTTAAAGTTTCTAGCCTATATTATTTTCCTTTTCTATGAAGAATTTATTTCAACATTTGTTGTAAAGCATGTCTAATGGTAAAAAATTTCCTGAGTTTTTGTTTTCTTGAGAAAATATTCATTTCTTCTTTACTTTTTAAGTATATCCCTGAATACAGAATTTTAAACTGGAGTTTTCTTATTTTAATGTGATGTCTAGTTTTTCTTGCTTACATAATTTCTAAGCGGAAGTCCAATGCAATTCTTATATTTGTTCTTCTATATGTAAGATCTTATTTTGTTCTGAATTATTTTGACATTTATTCTTTGTCTTTGGTTTTGCTACAGTTTGAATACAATATGAGAGACTTTTTTAAACGTATTCTTCTTTGTTATTTCTGAACTTCCTTAATCTGTAGTTTGATGTCTGCAATTAATTTTGGAAAACTATTAGTCATTATTACTTCAAGTGTATTTTTGCTCCTTTCCGTGTTTTTGCTCTTTTGTTTTCATTGCATGTGCACTATACCTTTTGAAATTGTCCCATAATTCTTGGATATTATTCTCTTTTAAAAATTAATTTTTCTTTTAGCATTTTTAGCTTGAGTAGTTTCTATTGACATATCTTCAAGCTTATCATTTTTTTTCCGAAATAATATCAAGTCTACTGATGACACCCTCAAGAACATTCTTTATATTAAAGTTTTTTTTAATTTCTAGCACTTTCTTTTGACTCTTTCTTAAAATTTTCAATCTCTGCTTACTTTACCTATCTGTTTTTGTAGTTTGTGTACTTTTTTTGTTTGAGTTTTTAGCATATTAACCATAGTTATTTATTTATTTATTTATTTATTTATTTATTTATTTATTTATTTTTTAGTTGAGTCTCACTCTGTTGTCCAGACTGGAGTGCAGTGGCACATTCCCGGTCACCGCAGGCTCAACCTGCTGGGCTCAGGCGATCCTCCTGCCTCAGCCTTTCAAGTAGCCAGAACTACAGGCGCACGCTACCACACCCGGCTAATTTTTGATTTATTGTAGAGACGAGGTCTCACCAAGTTGCCTGGGCGGGTCTCGAACCCGTGGGCTCAGGAAATCCAATCGCCTCGGCCTCCCAAAGTGCTGGGATTACAGGCTGAGCCACCAAGCCAAGTCTATTTAAAATTTTTAATTTGATAATTCCAAAATCTCTGCCATATCTAAACATAGTTCTGATGCTTTCTTTGTTGTTTTAGACTGTGCTTTTTTTTCTTCCTTTTAGCATGCTTTGTCATTCTGTTGAAAGTTGGAGATGGTGTATTGGATTAAAGAAACTGAGATAAATAGGTATATGAAGTTATTTATTTATTTGGTTAGGAGTTTGACTGTGTTTACTGTTTGACTTTGTATCAAAGACTAAAATTTTCTCTAATGTGCTTGTTTTTGCTTCCCCTGTTGTCTTTAGGCTCTCCTGGAAACTTCTTATAGCATTTATGTCTTGCTGCTCTCTCAGTTGTGGTCCATTTTTTTTTTGAGTTGGAGACTCACTCTGTCGCCCAGACTGGAGTGCAGTGGCCGCTCCCAGCCACCGCAGCCTGGACCTGCTGGACTCCGGCGATCCTTCCGCCTCAGCCTTCCGAGTAGCTGGAACTACAGGTGTGTGCTACCATGCCCGGCTAATTTTTTGATTTATTGTAGCGATGAGGTCTCGCCAAATTGCCCAGGCGGGTCTCGAACCCGTGGGCTCAGGCAATCCACTCACCTCGGCCTCCCAAAGCACTGGGAGTACATACAGGCTGAGCCACCGAGTCAGGCCTGTGGGTCCATTCTTACTGTACTGAAGCCCTGTTGATATGCTAATAAGGTACTGGAGAGAAGTGTTTCTTCATAATCTCATGATTAAATCTTCATTATATTTAGTAGGCCTGTCCCTGGGCTGTGACCATCAGAAGAAATTTAAAAATGTGTTCTTCTAGAAGTTTTAACTCCCAAGCTAGTACATGGCATGGCCCAGGCTCTAGCAATTAGTCACTTTCATGTAAGTGTTTCTACCAGTGGGTTCCTTCTCCCAAAACACTGTGACCCTGTCTCTCTAATTGTGACCTAAGTTCTCTGGTTGATTTAAGATTTATTGATTTTCAGTTTGTTCAGCTTACGTATTGTTTTAAGGATAATACTGTTGAATTCCAAGCTCTTTACTTGTTAAAGCAATACTCAGAAACCTGATATATGACTTTCCTTTACAGTTTTATCAATTTACATTTCCACTCAGTGAAATTATATTTGTAATTCTCATCAATTTTATGGGAAAAATATTATCTTGTTGCTTTTATTTTAATATATTTGCTGGTCTGATGAAATATTTTAATATTTTTGCCATTTATTATTCTTGTTTGTCATCTGTAAAGATGGCCAGATATAAATTGCTATAAAATCAGACTTAAAAATCAGGTCGCCTTGAAGATTTAAAGGAAGCACTTCTCACTGAGTACATTTACAGCAAGAAATAGAAAAAAATAGTAAATTGTATTTAACTTGAGCACAATAAAACTGAATAAATGTTTTAATTTCTAAAGTAGATTAAAAATTCATGACATAAAGGAAAATTTGATCAGCAAAAATTTTTGCATAACAGAGAAAAGCAAAATTGAAAAAAAATAATGCTTAAATTAATTCACAATAGAGGAAATAAACAGAACATTGTATACAATACAGCATGAACTTTCTAAGCAAGGAAGTAAACTTAAGAAAGAACAAAGAAAAAACACTCTGAAATAGAAAACAAATTGAAGGGTCCTAAAGTGTTCAAATAACAGATTCCCATGGATGGCAAAAGCAAAACAAAACAAAAAAAAGAAACATTAAAATAATCCCCATATTTTTAAAGTATAAAATAAATTAATTAAAGAAAAGTTGACAAATAAAACATGAACAATAATGTTTTTATTTATTTAAAATTTCTTTCTTTAAACTTATCCTTCAAAATACTTATGTGAACACTTCTAATTTTTGTTAGTAATTTTGAAAAGATTTTATTATAATTATAGGGTTTTCTTTAAATATATATAACATTTGTACTTACAACTTTAATTCTCATGTTTGTTTAGCAGTAAACATATATATAAATAGAATAATTGCTTGCCATTATTTTTCACAAAACAGCATTTCCATTTTTTAGTCCATTATTTTAATTATTTTCTAGTTTGTCTATTTTAATAACCAAGATTTTTAAGGCTTTTCTTT
Source organism: Carlito syrichta (assembly GCF_000164805.1). Lineage (NCBI taxonomy): Eukaryota > Metazoa > Chordata > Mammalia > Primates > Tarsiidae > Carlito > Carlito syrichta. Next base: position 53,752 of record NW_007258217.1, on the reverse strand, counting down.
ATTGTGGGACTTTTTTGTTGTTATTTTGGTGAGTTGCTTATATACTATATTACTGGAGTTGTTGCATGATTGAGAATGAATTGAGAATTGAGGATTGTACATGAATGACAATTCGGTGACATTAAGCTTCTTTGGCCACACTTTAATTTCTCCAAAACTTTTGTTATTCCATTTACTTCTGATAATGAACTTTGTGGTGATGTTTTAGACAAGCCTTAGGTGATTAGTGTTTATGTGTTTGTGTAAACATCTAAAGCTTTCAGGATATGGTTTATTATTCTTTCTTTGCTTTCATTACTCTAGACAGGCTCTTTATGAGTGCTCTAAATCAGAAGACACAAAAGAAAATGTGCAGAGCCGGAAATAATAAAATTATATGCTAAGTATTTCATATGCAATCTGTGTGTGGTTTTAATTTTTATTTATTTATATTTATTTGTCAACTTTTCTTTAATTTATTTTTATACTTTAAATTAATAGATTTTTATGTCTAAGGTAGAAATCAAGAAAAATTGCTTTAGTTATTAATTTTATAAGATATCCACTAAAAGAACATAGTGTAGACCACCTATTTTCAAATAGTAAGCAGCGAAAAGAAAGAAAAATAAAGACTATAGAACAAATTCTAGAAAGAAAAGTAATCAATAAGGAAGCATTAAAAAACTAAAAACATTGAATAGAATGACTTTTCAAATGGTATAAAAAATTTAAATCTAATGACAAGATATTTTTAAAAAATGCATCCAAAACAAAGTGACTTAGGGTGTCTTAAGCTAAAAAGATGTAATAATACAAGTTATAGGATTACATAGTTAAGCAAAAGTATTTATAAGGAAAAAGGAAGGCACTTCAACATGATAAAAGGCATAACCTCCCAGAAATTATACTATCATTCTGTTTGAACCAAACAATATAAGCATACAATTCACAAATCTATGGTTTAGAAAATTTAGAATAAATTGACATCAAGTAATTGTCAAAAAATTGAAGAACGTTCTTTAAAAGTATAGCTTATCTACAGAATAAAATGTGCCCATTTATTTATTATAATACTCACAAAGTATTTTAGCGACATGGAGATGTTCTTGATGTATTAGGAACAGTACCAAAAAGTTAAACTGGTACATAAAACATAATCTAAATCAACAAAGACAGGTAATGCCTGCAATTCATCTCCTGGAACTTGTCATAGATAATTATGGCTTAAACTTTTAGCATATGAGTTACTTTCTATGACTATAGTTATAGAAACAGGAGTATTATTTAACATGCTTACAAAGCATCAAGGACACTAATCAATCACAACAAATACCCCAACTAATCAAAATGGAAACTCGCACTAAAGAACAGGTACAGAGGTATTTTTAAATTATTTGAACATATTGCAGACATCGTTCTCATTGATCCCAAATCCATCAGGGGTATATACTAAGATCAAGAACATTATTTTTTATAACACAGTGAAACTATCACAATCAGAAAATTTAACATGTACACAAAGGAATTATCTCATGTAGTTTATATCTAAATTGTGTCAATTATCCCAATGATGTCTTTTATTATAGCATAATTTTTCCTCACTCCAAAATTCAGTTTCATAATTACAAATTCTACTTAGCTTTCTTATCTCTTTTATAATTTCTTTTAATCTGGAATAGTTCCTAACACTCTGTTTTTCATGGATTTTTTGAAGATTATAGGCCATATATTTTTGTAATGTCCCTCACTTTAGATTAGTCTGTTGTTTCTTACAATTAAGTTTTGGGCTGACATAACAGAGAAGTGGTGCATTATATTGTCGGCACATACTGTATCTTTATCTCATTATTAGTGATGTTAAGTTTGACCACTTGGTTAACATGACATCCAGATATATTCACTAAAACGTTACTTTTTTGTAATTAATAAATAATTTTTATAGGATACTTTGAGAGTAAGTATATATTCTATCCCTAACCAATTATGTATCAACTATTTTTAGCATATATTGAGAATTCTTCCGTAAATTGATTATCACCAAGATGATGGGCAAAATGTCATTTTCTAACTTGATAATTTCTCCTACATTTATAAGCTTATATTCAATTGTAGGGAAGAGTCTTTTTATTATTCATGTCAGCACGAATTCATGAATTTTTGTTTTACTTAATGCATTATCATCTGCCATTATCTTTTTTAATGTGATGCTCAATTTTCTCAAGATCTTGCCAGAGGAAGCTTCATTAAGCTGACTTGCGTGTCCAACTGTCATCTTCCTATGATTCATGGACACTCTTTTTTGTGTTTTGAGTTGGAGTCTCACTCTGTCGCCCAGACTGGAGTGCAGTGGCCACCGCAGCCTCGATCTGCTGGATTCCGGCTATCCTTCCGCCTCAGCCTTCCAAGTAGCTGGAACTACAGGCGCGTGCTACCACGCCCAGCTAATTTTTGATTTATTGTAGAGATGAGGTCTCGCCAAGTTGCCCAGGTGGGTCTCGAACCCACGGGCTCAGGCAATCCACTTACCTCAGCCTCCCAAAGAGTGGTATTACAGGCTGAGTCACCGAGCCCGGCTTTTGGAAAATCTTTTAAAAAATTTTTATTTTTTTCTTGCACAAATAAATGCTTCAGTGTCCTTTTATACTGTTTTACCCCATATTTGGAATTAGCCATTTCTTCAACAGGTCTGATGTTTAGTTAAGAATGGTAATTAGAAATGGAGATCAGGTGTCTAGATGTTGTCATTGTTAATAGAACATGGCATTTTCTACTCTCTTTCAATATACACAGGTCAGAAATATGTGTGCACATGTGTGTATGTTAATGTCTGTGTCTATGTGTCTGTGTTATGTATGTCTACCAATCTATCATCTATCAATTAATCATCTGTCTGTCACCTGTCCATCCATCCATCCATCCATATACCTATATATTTATCTCTATAACTATCTTTGCATCAATCACCTATCTAGTTATGATATATACAGCAAAAACAAAAACAATAAAACTTGAGTTTAAACAAATGCCTTCTAATCCAACACTAGTGTTACTTCTCATCTTTTCCTTTTTTTTTCTTTTTTCATATTTTCATATTCTTTCCTCAACAATGGAAAACTTGGTTCCCTTTATTATATATATAGTTTAATTCCAGAGTATGCAGAAAGCACTTTCAAAGTTGCTAAAATACACTGCTTCAAAAATCTAACCTACAAACTAAACTTAAATATTTGTTTATATTTTGTTTTTCTTTAGCCAGAGCTTATAATATCAAATACTCTTTATGAAATTTACTTGAGCTAGTGTTTCTTTTTCAATGTCGTTGGTTTATTAACTTGAAATACATTGTTATTTTATTTCTGTTACTTTTTCCATTTTGGAATTTACCTCATTTACTCTTGTCTCCTTCAGAAGCATCTCCTTTACAAAATTGATACTCTGAGTCCTGTCACTTGTACGTCCCATTCCTATAGAATGCTATCTGATCTATAAGGATTCTTATTCAGCATTTTTGTACTTAAAATGGGTTTTCTCTTTCTGAGGATAATTTTAGTTTTTTTCTCTTTCACATACATTTCTTCAACCAACCTAATCCTCCAAATGACTTGGAGCAGAAACTCTGGAGATAGCACTTCTGGAAATTGATGTTTACTTTTCTACACAGAGGTAATTTGATATTTGTTTTGCTGTCTCTCTTCTATTTATTCTCAAGGCTCGATGTTTGGAGAATGTGTGAATAGATTTAGAGTTAAGAACTGCTATTTTCTCGGCTAATAACCTGTTAAAATTTAAAGAACTGTTATCAAAAGTAATGATTTTATTTTTGGAAATATTGATACTCAGACCTTTTTGATAACAATTTGACCTCAAAAACAATTGAGACAACTGGTTTTAGACACTAGTGTGTCACCATTTTCTAGAAGAAAACATGATTTTCTAGTACTTAAAGAAGAGAGATAAGCATATAGATATTTGAAATTCTTTTAAGCTCATCAAAATAAAAGAATAAAAGAAAAATTGGATGTACAGGATGCAAGAAAACCATTCCATATTTTACTGAGTTATTATCTGATTGGTAAGTAGAAACTTTTGTGGAAGTTGAGCTCTCAGATTAGTGATAAAATTCAAGATCTAAGCATTATTTATTGGAACTGTATGTTGAGTTTGAACAACTCAATTCATAACATGTCCCTTTCCACAAAGGCTGCGAGAAGAAAAATCAATAAAAGCTCATCACAATCTTGTTTATCTTGGCAAAATTCTTTTCAAGTTAATAAAAAGTGTAAAAGTAATTAATAATGGGGTAACGTCAAAAATTGTCTTGCATTCATGTAAAATATTTTTCTGAAAAATTCAGACATGTCATTTGCTAAGAAAAAAATTTGAGGCAAAAATAAATGCAATGTGTTGTAAAATAATAGGTACCTAGTTATTGTTTTTAAAATTTTATTGAAGGATAGATTCTCTATTTTAATCTGTATGTCATCACAGTTATAGAGTTCAAAAGATTAAATGGGTTTCTCCAGATAGTCATATAGTTATAGTAGATTTTACATGAATATATTGGCAGTATGTCTCTATCTGTTGCCTCCAGCAGAGGACACTGCTGTTAGATCTGGGTCCCAAACCCCCAGACCACAGACCAGTACTGTGGCCTGTTAGGAACCAGGCTACATAGCGGGAGGTGAGCAGTGGGCAAGCTAGTAAAGCTTCATCAATATTTACAGCTGTTCCCCTTTGCTGGCATTACCACCTGAACTCTGCCTCCTCTCAGATCAGTGGCAGCATTAGATTCTCGTAGGAGCACAAACCCTATTGTGAACCACACATGAGAGGGATCTAGGTTGCATGCTCCTTATGACAGTCTAATGTCTGATGAGCTAAGGCGATGAGGCTAGCCCTGGGGAGCAGCTGCAAATACAGGTTAACATCAGTAGTGAAGTTTGACTGCACAGAGACCAGAATAAATCACTTGCTTGCAGACTCATATCAAAACTCTATCAGTGAGTGGCAAGTGAGTTGATATACTTCAATTGTACAGCTGGATCTGGTGGCAGGCTTTAAGTCAGAATCCAATACTTATTGTGGTCCACAAGTGGCCCACTCATTATTTTATTTTCCACTTCCGTCCACACTTCTTATTTTTTAATAGTGAGTTGTATAATTATTCCATTATATATAACAATGTAATAATAATGGAAATAAAGTACACAGGAAATGTTATGTGCTTGAATCATCCTGAAACCATTCTCCATTCCCCTACCCCTCCCAGTCTGTGGAAAAATTGTCTTCCATGAAACTAATCCTTGATGCCAAAAAGGTTGAGAACCACTGAATTCGGTTACTGATTTCTCTCCACAACCTGTCCTCAGCTTTACAGAGTTACTCAAGTTATTATGTTTTCATTTTTACATATGCTAGGGTTTCTTTGTTCCTGGCTAATATGGTGACATGGTGAGCCCTACTAGATAACCACATGTTGAGTGGATAGGAAGACAAATAACAGACAACTAACTATACACAAAGTATCTAAATAGGCTGATTGATCCAAATGAAACTACAATACAGTTAAATTAAATGAATATTTAAATTTAAGACGACTGTTTTACCTAGGAAAGCTGGAAATATTTTAGATTCATAAGTTCAATTATACCTAGGAAGGATATGAAAAAAATTTAAACTGTAAAAATTATATTTTTTTCATGTATTTTAATGTATTTTCAAGCATCCTATGTAATAAAAATTTAAGGGTGGCAAGATTTAATGCCACAATTTCTATACTTGATTTTTATTCAGTTGTATTTATTTGTATAACCCCCTACCCACCATCATTCCATCCCCAGTTCTAACAATTAAACAAATAATTTGAAAAGTAAAGTCTTTGTACAAATACAACATATATAGAGTAGAATTGGGATCACTGATTTATAGGTGTATTTATCAAGATTTCAGTAGAAAACAGATGGCACCTTCAGACAGGTACTTCAAAAGAGTTTAATGAAGGCACTATTTACAGAGCTATTGAATGTATTTGGGGAAATGAACAAGGGATACTGAAGAACCCAGAGTCTAGCACCAGCTATTACATCCACTAGATCCAATTATGCAAGGGGACACAACAGTTATTGAAATCCAGAATGGGGGCAACCCCCACGGGTCCCCTCCCATTGTGAGAGCTTTTCTGTTTTCTCAATAAATCCTGCTTTCTAAAAAAAAGAAATCCAAAAAGGACTTTTGCATAAGTGAGAATCCACCACGCTGAATGGCTTTAAAAATAGGAATGTGACTACTGCCAAGTGATAGCCCTGACAGGGAGGAAGCTGAAGGAGCGAAGAAATAAATACCTCTAATTCATAATCCTCCTGTCCTTTCCCCCTCCTACTGGTGCCCTCCGTTGACCAAAGCCAAGCTGAACCAAGAAAGTAAGGAAGCTGACTGATGCCTCGCCTTGGGGTCAGCCCACTAATAAACAGGATAGAGATTGGTAGGGAACACATTTGAAAATGCAAAATGGAGAATATATAACACAGTAGGAAATGAGAAGAAAGCTTTCTTTTTTAAAGAACAATTTTTTTCTCAGAAAAGTTATGTTATGAATTTTTAAAATATATGTTTTTAGTAGCAAACATAGTTTTGAATCCCAATTCTTCTTCTAATAGCTATGAGACCTTAACATTTTACCTTAATGCTGCTTAATCATAATTAAAATATAGAGAGAAGTACCAATATAACAAGATGTTAAGTTGGCATTCTTTCTCTGTTTCAGTTGAAGCCCCAAAGCTTAAAAAGGAAACATTACAAAATAGTATTGAGGAGATAGAAAAAAGAAAATTAAAAGAAAAATCTTACTTAACCAGTAAATTGTTATCTGGTCTGGGTTTGAAAGATGTTCAAAGCTAACTTTTTCTTTTATCTGTGAGATTCTCAGAGAATCCTCCTGAAAATTGATGTTCTGTTTCTTCACTCTCTCCCTGAGAAATGAAACAAAGCAGAGTCACCTTACAAAAACCCACTGGATTTCTCCAACTGGGTTCTGCAACCCTGTGTGGATGTTCAGAATATCTATGTAGTTGCTGAAGAACACATCTAGCACCAGAAAGAAATGAAAATAAAATGAAGGAATAAAATTTAATGAGCAAAAAGAAAACAAAACAAACAAAAATACAGTTAGTCCAAAGGCAAATCAAGAGCCATTCTACTTTATTCTTCTAGGTTTATTACGATTAGAAACCTCTCCAGTTGTTATTCAATCTCTGTTATACTTTACTTTTGAATTTCTTGGTCATGCTCCACGTTAAAAGCCACTCCTATGATAACAAGCTATCTCTTTGACATAAACATAAAAACCTAAAATGGCAATCAATCTTCAATGACTGACACACTTGAGCAGAAACATTGAATGTTAGTGGTTATTAAATGTTACCTGCGCTACTCACTTAATCCCAAGAGGTTTGGGACACCTAGAGTGACATCTTTCAGCATTAGTAAATTCATCAGTACTCTGCTTGATTTCTCTACTTTCCTGATGTCTTACTGAAACTTTTAAAAAACAAATTTAGGATATATTCACATCCAAAAATCACTGAATAACTACTATCCCCATATCTTCAAAGATTAGTTGGTGGTTACTAAAGAAACACATGAATTATTTCATTGAACATATGACAGAATTTTCTGACATGATAATTCCAGGAATGGTAATAAAAATGCCTCAGTTTTAATCATAGCAATTATATTTCAATTTATATTTCTGATGTCAATTAAAAACTACTATTGATTATCTCTTAGTGTTCTATCCCTTGTCACTAAGCTTTCTAGAAAATTGGTTCTACTCTGCAATTCTGCCTCTGCTCACCATCTGGCATTCTGCATGTCCCTCAGAACAGGGTAATTAAATAATAATGACATCTCATGGCAGACAGAAGCATAGTTATAGGGGTGTTTGTTTAGAAAGTATTGAACAAAAGGAAGCTCTCAAATGTCAAGATTTGTAGAATTCCACTTAGAGTATACATTAAACATCTGAATCAGACTCTTGTCACTAGAGGTGAGACCCTTAGAAATAATGCTCTTAAGTCAAAATATCAGTGAAATAAGAGCTAGCTTAGTAAGCAAGTGGATTATTGTAGCTTAGTAAACAAATGAATTATACCTACAGCTCTTTGCTGTAATCAAGTAGGAAGTAAATGGAATAAAGAACACAATTCAAATAGTTTCTAAAAAATTTTAGAACTAGAAATACAGACTTAGACTTAGCTCCCAAGGCATTAGGAACTCAAGTGTCTGCTACTGATTATATATGGACACATATTATGCAGTCCTAGATTAATATTGAGTAATTTCAAAAGATGGACATACCTGATATAAAAAACATGTCATGTAACATTTCTTGAAAGTATCTAATTTTGAGAAAAAGGGGTGTACAGCAGATTACATTTTATAAAGATGGTCAAAACAACACCTCCCATCATACAAGCTCTTCTGTTTTCTGTTTTTTCTTATTCTTTTTCTTTTTATTTTTCAGAGACAGGGTCTCACTATGTTGCTGAAGTTGGACTTGAACTCTAGGCTCAAGTAATCCTCCTGCCTCAGCCTCCGGGGTAGCTGGGACTACAGGTATGTGCCACTGTACTACCAAGCCCTTCTGAATTGTGGCCTTGCCATTTCTCTATCAAGTGTTAGTTTGTTGTGGTTCCTCACTGCATGGACTCATTCAAGAACTAGATTTAAACAGTTCAAAAAGAAGTTCCCCCACACTTCCGACTTTCATGCAGGAGAGTTTTTTCTGTGCAGTTTTCTTCTCTTTGCTCTCTGCTGTGACATAGTACTACCATTAAACACCTTGTGATGAGTCGAATTATACCCCCAATCTCCATGCATATATTGAAATCTTAGCACTCAATACCTCCAAATGTGAACTTATTAGAAAATAAGGTCATTGCAAATATAATTAGTTAAGGTTATACTAGAGTGGGATAGACTCCTAATGTAATATGACTGGCATTCTTATAAAAAGGGAACACAAGCACGCACACAAGGAGAAAACCATACATAGATAAAGTCAGAGAGTAAGGTGATACATCTATAAGCCAAGAAACGACAATGATTGGCCGAAAATGATAGCAAGTCAGGCAAGAGGGATGAAAGATATTCTCTCACAATCTTCAGAAGGAACCAAATCTATTGGTACCTGATCTTGGACTTCTAGCCTCTAGAATTGTGAGGCAATAAATTTCTGTTGTTTTAACCACCTGATTTGCAGTACTTTGTTACAGCAGGCCTACAGAACTAATACACAAGTCTTTTGCCCACAACAACTCGTTTGTTTGTTTCCACAGATGAAAAAAATTCTCAGAGGGGAATGTTTTGCTGATTTGTAAGAGGTGAAACAAAAAACAACAGAAGAAGAAGAGGTGAAACAAAAAACAACAAAGGAAAGACTTGACCTGAACTTTTAAGGGTTCATGAAAGAACCTACAGAAACTTCTGTTATTAAAAATTTGGCATTCCAAAGTAGCAGAACACAACTTATATCTTAAATATTTGCTTTTGTGATTAACACAACTCAGAATTGTGGAAAACAGATCTCCATGTCTCTGGCACATATCTTTAAAAGAAAAAGGAATTGAGTTCAAATTCTATGAAGGTGTGGGTTGGGAACAAACACTGCTTACATAGGTAAAAAGCATCGAGAGGTGGAATTAAGAAAAAGAAAAGAGAAATTGAAGACCTCTCAAATCCTTTTTTTCAGATAGCATAAATTTAATAGATTTCAATCATACATTTATTTTTACTTTCCTTCAGGCTTTAACTTATGGTTCAAAGGTACCCATTTAAGAGAAAAGGATTATAACAATTACAAATACAACATTAGTATGAAAGAATATTTATTGGGCATAAGAAAGGATATCATAAGAAACTCCATATGACAAGAGACCCCCAAAAACCCAGAATTTATTTATAAAAAATTTTGTATTTATTCTTACATGTTTAAACTTCAGTCACCTTCAAAGTACTCTGTTTGATGCAATATATCTTATTAAGACATTTTTCCATTGCTCAAAACAGTTTTTGAACTCATCAATTTTGATGCCTTTTAGTGCTTCTGCTGTTTTTTGTTTCACCTCTTTCAAATCAGCAAAACATTTCCCTCTGAGAATTTTTTTCATCTGTGGAAACAAACAAACGAGGTGTTGTGGGCGAGATCGAGTGAATAGGGAGGGTGAGGCACTGGGGTCGTGCTGTTTGAGGTCAAAAACTGCTGAACACTCAGTGCAGTGTGGGCAGGTGTGCTTGTAAATTATCCACCATGAAATGGGCAAACGCATTGAAAGACTCCCCCGAAAAATTCACTGAAGTTGAATGCCGTCTCTCACAACAATGCTAGCTGGTACAATGATGCAGATGGGTTTTTAGAATACTTACCTAGTGGGAGAAACTTGGACTTCAAGGGGCCTGCCCTCCAAAAAATAATTTGGTTTTTTTGGTGGAGTCCCCCTCATATTGCAACATCCAAAAATAAAAAATATGTATTTTATTATTTGACTGCTTAACATATTTGCTCAGTGCTTTTATTCTTTTACTTCTGGCTATTTACTTTTTGATCAACATCATCTGACAAGTTTTAAATATTGTAGAAAAATATTGAAGTAATTTTTTCTGACAGAACACACTTCCTTTAAAATTATTAACATATAGAATAGTTTGAGGTTTACAGGGTATAATTGCCTGCATCATTTCACAGTAAGATTGTTGTAAATTTTGGGACATCGTATCATTTTATTTTATATACAAGCTATAAGATCTTAGGATATTTAAAAATTTCTTGTGCAATAACTAGTTCTAAACACATTTTCAATCAATAATAGTCATTAACCCATTTTAAATCTCAATATCCTTTCTAAATTGACCCTACTATGAGTTTCATATTATAAAAAACCAAACTGACTTTCATTAGGTGTTTATCAATAAAATTATTGTTCCTTCTAACAAGCCATTATGAATGTTTTGGGAACCAAGAGAAGTCAAAACATTCATTAGAAGAAAGTTGTTCTCTTGTCTGTAAAAATTATGTTTTTCTTTATTACTGATTTTTTTAAAAAATCCCATTTGGAAGTGTTCTAATTTTTAAAAAAATCTTCTTTGTTTCTTCTGTTGTTAGTTTGTTATCTATCTGTCTGTCTATCTAATCTATCTGTCTTTGCGATGGCAACTCTTCCTTATCTTCAATATTTCTACCATGAAAATTTTATTTTCTCTTGTGCTATAATAAAAGAGTTTGGGATATTTTCATTTCTTGCAAATCTTCTTTCTTTTCATTTTCTTATTTAGTGTCTACTAGAGACTTCTTTATGAATATAGAAATTCTGCTATCATCAAAAATTCTAGAAGAGCATATACAGTTTTTTAGCTGTTTTTATTGTAAATTTGGTTACATTAAGAACTACATTTCTCACATCTTCTCTGTATAAGTTGGGGTTAGATGTGGTCACAAATGAAGCTGGGAAAAATTGGGGAGGCAGAAATTAAGCATCAGCTACTATATTCCGAAATCATCACTACTTAGAGTTATTAACTGAAGGCATACCAGAAAGGGTTGTCCTGGGAATTTTACATTCAGGAGGTGAAAAGAATGATGATCTAAAATTGGTGCCCCAAATCAGCAGATTCAATTTTTATGCTATAAGTTCTTTCTGGCAGCAGAGACTTATTGCCAAGTTTCTTATCAATCAGGATGGCTGAAGAACAATGATTCCCCATCATGTGTTAGAAAAATTTTAAGAAAAGGGACTCAGGCTCTAAAAAATCAGTACAGAAGAGATTGGCTGCAAAAATAATCACTCAAAATTCTTCTGACCTATAAGAATCAAGCCTTTTCAGAACTGCTCTTCCTTCTTTATAAAAGAAGGAAGATAACTTTGTTAACATCTTTCAAGGCTATATTAACCAGGGGTCCCAGCCTTGGGCCACTGGTACTGGTCAATGGTGTGTTTAGCAACTGGGCCACACAGAAGGAGGTGAGCAGCAGTGAGTGGTGGAAGCTTCATCTGTGTTTGCACCTGCTCCCCATCACTTACATTAGTGCCTGAGTACCATCTCCTGTCAGATCAGCACCGAAAAACCTGCTTCCATTTCCAACATCCTATCTTTGTAAAGCAGGGTTTTCTGCAGTGACAGCAGCCAAAACAAGATTATAGAGTAGACCGGACATAAGCACAACACTTCGGCTGTCACTGTCTCTAACCACTCCCAGATGGGACCATCTACTTGCAGGAAAACAAGCTCAGGGCTCTCAATAATTCTACATTATGGTGAGTTGTATAATTATTTCATTATATATTATAATATAATAATACAGAAATAAAGTGTGCAATAAATGTAATGCACTTGAATCATCCTGAAACTGCCTCCTCCCCCCCCCCCGCCCCCGTGGGAAAAATTGTTTTCCAAGAAACCACTCCCTGATCCCAAAAGTGTTGGGGACTGCTGATATAGACAACCAAATTGGTCACATTCAGTCAATAGAATACAAATTTTTACTGATCAGAATTTTTAAAAACTGTTTTACTTTGGGTAGAGATGGAAACATATTTCTTCTTTTTAGGTATAAATTACAAACAAGTTTCAAACAAATTTTAAGACATTCAACTTTGAGTTAATCACATCATTTGTTTCCTTGTGCCTTGAAAAACATTTGCAGGATGTTTTACTTTAATTTCTTCATCCATGAATGGATATAAAGTGTATATATTTACCATATAATAAGGTAAAGAATATACACAACAAAATCATCACAACAATTTTATAAAATATAAAAGTGCCATATATTACTAATGTATTGCATTAATGTCTCTCAAAACTGAGTATTGAGATTTCTCAGTTAAATGCAAATGAACTTACTAATCAAAAATGAAAAGACCAACAACCTACTTAAAAATGGGCCAAATATATAGACATTTCATACACAGATACACTCAGAAGACCAATAAGTATATAAAAGTAACTAAAATGTTTTAGAGTCATGGAAATTCAAATCAAAACCTCAATGAAATATCATTTTTTACTCACTAAAATTATTAACATAAAAGTATTGATAGCATCAAATATTAAAGAGAAGCAGCTGAAACATACATTTTGAGGGGAACAATTTGAAATTTCTTATCCAGTTAAACACAAACATGTCATATTACCCAATAATTCCATTCCTAAATAATTACCTCAAATCAACAAAAATGCATGTCTACAAAAAGACTTTTACAAAAATGTTCTAATAAGCTTACTTAGAATAACCAAAAAATAAGAACAAACCAAATGTCCATCAAAAGTGAAGAGAGAAAGAAATTATGGCACATTCTTACAATGGAAGGCTACTCAGTAATAAAAATGAATGAATAATAGATATACTAAAAATATGCCTTATTCAACTGTTACAGAAGGTGTATATAAGAGAGTACATACTTTCAAATTCCATTTATAGAACAGATAAAAATGGCCTAAGGTGATAAAAGACATAAAGTTGCTATTTCTGACTGTGGGAGATTGCATGGGGAGTAGTATGAGTTGATTTTCTGAGGTACAGGAAATGTTCTGAATCTTCTTTCAATGATGGTTACATTGGTTATATGATTGTCAAAACTAAATGATCGAATATTAAAGAGGCATACATTTTATTATATATAGAGTATACTATCATTTTTTAAATATTCTAAATGGATTGTTTTGAGAAATTCTGAGTTTTGCACCACTGAAAGTCTCCAAGCAAAGACCAGGAGACATATAAAATAAGCAACTGAGCTAGAAGAATGCCTTTTGAACTTTATGTATTTTTTGGTTTTGTTTGTTTGTTTCTTTAGAAACAAGATCTTTCTCTGTTCCCCAGACGAGACTGCAATGGCACAATCATAGCTCACTGCAGCCTCAACTTTAAACGATTGTCCTGTCTCAATCCACTGAGTATCTGGGACTACAGATACACGCCACTGTACTCGGCTAATTTTTGGATTTTTTTTTTTTTTTTGTAGAGATGGAATCTTGCTATGCTGTTTAGACTGGTCTCAAAGTCCTGGGCTCAAGCAGTCCTCCTGCCTCTGCCTCCCAAAGCACTGGGATTACAGTTGGAGCCAACACACCTGGCCTTGAACTTTAGAGTACATCAGAATCACTTATAGTTTGTTAAATACACATATTGAAAATAGTTAACCCCAGAGCATAATTTAGTAGGTTTAGGATGGAACTTTAGTACTTGTGTTTTTAATTGGATCGACCTCAGAAAATACTAGAAAAGATAGATGGATCACTGACCCCATTTAGAGAAGCATCAAAGAGATAGTTGGTAATAACTTTCATTCACAATTTCAATACTCTTATTATATTTTGAGAGGGAAACCATGATGAAAAATATTAATTGATATATAGAAGGACAAGTTTCATTTGTTATAGTAAAAATATATGAAATAAGTATATTTGATTCATTATTTTCAATCAAGGCAATTTAAAATTTCTTCTCTTTTTTTCTCATCCCTATTTATTTGATATATTTTTAAAAGTTATGTAATCTATTCTTAACAATGCAGGAATTAATGTCAATTTTTTAAGGAAACAGCAAACAGTGGGTAAACCTGTAAATACTTGCTAAATTTACATATTCTCAGTTTATTTGCAAGTAAGTGATTTTTATTACACATATACTTATATCTGCTAGGGTGTCTATTATTATTTCACCTTAATTATTTTAATTTAGTAGTATATTCGTGTAAGTACATGAAATCCAAAAGACAGGATTAAGGCTGAAAATGATTGTTAGGGCTATTTTCTTTTGGGGAGCTTTATAAAAATCTGTTTTATATGCATGATACTATAACAGGAAGGGGATGTTAACTATTTGGGAGTTAACGAATTAAATCATGAGGAAGACATAAGTGATAATGAAAAAGCATGCACAAAGATATTAATAAAAGAATAGTATTGCTACATTACAGTTTTGATATGATGGAAAGTATATTTTGGGGAGTGAAATGGAGGAGGGACAAAGGATCTCAACAGTGAGACAATATGTCATTTTGATGTGTTAGAAACCCCACTGTTGAGGCAGTATGAAGAATGGATTGGAAAGGATGTGATGGAGATGAGATGTAAGGCAGAGAGAATTATGATTCAAGTGACAAACAAGGGTCTAAACAAGAACAGTACCATGAAAGTTGAATAGAAGAAACAAAATCTCCAAGTTTAAGAGAGAAAATCAACAGGATTTTCCAACTAATTGAATGTGAATAGTGAATAGTAAAGGAATAAAGAATGATTCCTAAAGACTGAGGGAATAGTAAGGATCTAAAATAAAATTCAGTCACAGATTTGGTGTACATACATGGGAGGGAAAGCAGAGTAAAGGCTAGTTTTTAAATATACTGTGCCTGAGGACTTACATTAGATGTCACAGTCCAGCAAACTGTTTGAAGTTAAGGACAAGAATTGAGAAAACAAGATGCCTATTATAAACATGCTATTGCTTCTGATAATGTTTTTCTAATTTATAAAAGATAGCACTAAATTCATTAGAAGTAAGGAGAGAGATGAGGTTCAAAACCAGGAGAGGATCACCCTCATCCTTTAAATTAGGCTAAAGTATTTCATGAAGTTTATAGTGGTTACATTCTCTCCTAGTTTAGAGAGGGCTAATGGTATTTCTACAAGGGCAATAATTCAGCAAATGAAAAATGCTGTCACATCAAAATATTAATCTTGGTAAGTCTTAACCAAGAGATCAGACTGATTCTCAACTGAACAGAAAACAGCAACAAAAACTTAAAAAGAAGGGAGCTAAAGAACCTAAAAGTAATGTTTTGTTTTTTCCAAAAGACTGATGAAAGTTATGAAGGTTAGGATTGTACAACAGGAAAGATTAAAAGAAACACAGCAAGCAATGTGTCAAATAAAAGACAATAAAAAATTATGATCCCCACTTCACAAAATAATATATTCTGTGTTTAGACAAAGACTTTTGAAATTAAAAGCATTGACATAGGAATAGGCTGTAATCTACATTAGTTACATAGGAGTTATGACTCCTGGGCTTGAAAATGATTCCTTCATTCTCTCTTCCTCCCCGCAACGTATGTTTTTAGTGATCCCATTGACTTTTCCTTCTTTTCCACATATTCTTTTCTAGCTGCAAGTGAAAGAGGCAAAATAAAATGTTTTTATTTTTTGATTCATGTAAGAATCATTTTTGAACAAATATTTTTCAAAATAATGGGTCCAACAGCTCATTTTCATTACCAAAGTGGTCAGTTAGAATAAAATTGTTTAGTAGGATAGGGCATTAATTTGCATGAAATGCACATTAAAGTTTCTTTTTAAAGGTTAGTGAAATAAAACTTTACAATGTAATATTTAGCTTACTTTTTTATCTACCCAAACCTGTTCACTTATTTCCAAATAAATGTTCAATGATAGAGTAGTAGTTAAGCTGTTATGTGAAATGAACTGTCTAATATAACCATCACATGATAGGCAAAAGATATTGAAAAGTACTAGAACCTTGGTTTTGTGACTTTATTTTTGCATTACTATAATTTAACTGTAATGTTTCAAATTCAGTTAAGAGTTTAAAAGCAATTCAATGCACATCACTTTTTTTCCCAAGTACAGAAGGATAACATTTAAACCTTAGCAGGCAGTAATGACTTCTGTCTTCAGATAAAGGACACTTTGGTTTAAAAAAAACATTGTTTTTTTCACAATGCTGTAAGTCAAAGTCATCTCCTAAAGTAATTATTTTGTGCTTTTTACAAGTCAGCCAAGTGGATGGGGAGAATAGATAAATTATAAACAGTTTGCAAAAAAAAAAAAAATGCTGACTAAAGTTTAATGTAGTTGTTCAGTTAATGCTAATAAAATATATCATTACCATAACTATTGTAACTGCATAGTCACATATCTCACTAAAAAGTATTGAATAATGGCATTCTAATTACTTCAGAGTTGCATCTGAAAATAAGCATTAGAATTTTAAAATACCCAGAAGTTATTAAAAAGTAAACTGTTTCATGCAAGCTATTGAAATTAGTGTTGTATTTTAAAGAAAAGGACTACAAACATTCCAGAGCCTCAAAGTCATCCTGTCAGCTCTTGTATACAAGTACATTTAATTTGACTGAGTTTTAGTTTGTGTGATTGAGAATTAAGAACTGTGCCCATATGAAACAATAGAAGGTGGGCCTTTCTGAAAGCAGAAAATAAATTCTAAGGGCATAAACTAAATAAATATTCAGCAGAAACCAAAGATAAGTCAGAGGAAAAAATCCAGAATTAGCCCTTGTCATGGTTAGTCTACTCCATGACTTGCTAAGAGCTGCTGGGGTCTCAGTTTTTTTGTTTGTTTGTTTCCCCCCTGGGGTTAAAATGGCACCACAACTATTCACTTTACCAAAATGGGGGTAATTTGTCAGTAAATGTGGCTTATAATGGACACAGTTACTTCCCAGTCTCCACAGTGTTACATTGATAGGCTATTGCTTTGGGGATAAAATACAAACTAAAGTCCCCAGCTTTCTGCAACTTAAATACAGAGAGTGCCAAAAAAAAATCTATACACATTTTGAGAGAGGAAAAAACTGTATTAGAATTGTAATACTCAATATTTACTGAAAACAAAGGATGAACGCAAGTCACATTTGACTTCTGCAATCGCAAGAGGTGCTCAAAGTGGTTACCACCAACATCCAGACACTTCTGATTAGGGCGAACTACTGCAGGACTTGCTGTGTGAGGCCTCCCAGATCATCCCTTGGACACATCACACCCAGTATTGTCCACCTCAAACTTATCATGAATGCATGTAGTTGTTAGGCATGTTGGAGTTCTGTTGCATACTCACACCTCCATGTAATTGTAATTCCACAATGTTCTCAGATTTCCAATACTATTCCAAAATGGTCTTGTGCTCCTCATACTATAACCATGCTTCTGCCATTTTCTTTGCTCTGCCTGTCACATGGTGACGCTAGCATTCATTTGATTAACGCCATCTTTTGAGCAAACATTATACTATAAATTGCTACTATAATTCAATTCAACTTAGAAAAGTAATACAATAGCATCTCTTAAAATTTTTATACATTTTCTAAATCTTCATGCTGTATGTATTAAATGTCTGAGGAATTAATGAACTGGAATGTTGATATTAATAGCAGGCATATATTGAGACACTAAATTTTCTTTGACTAGCCACCACCATTCCAAACCATGCTAGGCATAGCAAGGCAAAAATTAGTGTTATAAAATCAGAGTATTTATGATGGGAGGGTAGAAGTGGTGGTAAAGATAAATTAGCAAATAAGTTGTAGTGGTATAGTTGATGTGAACTCTAAAAATGTTTGTTAATATTTTCTTTCTTTGGAATGCCATTTATCTTCAGATTGATTATGATTAGTTTGACCAAAACACAGTCTCTTTTTAGAATCAAACTGGCATACTGACAGCATTCTGAATGTCTGGGCAACTTGCGCAAATACACCACCATTTTTTTCTTTTACTGTTTCATACACTTCATTTTTTAAATTGTGGTTGTGCTTAATTTTTATTTGTGCCTCCAAATGACTACCCTTTCATAGTTGCTTTGTATGATGCAATACATACCCTCATCATACTCTCACTAAATTCATTCATATATTCTGATCTCCTTTTACTTGATATTCTTTTCAAGACGCTGGAGCTTCCTATAGATGGTGTTGAGTAAAATTTGCTCTTCAAAATTCATTTAACATTGTACTACAGGGCATAGATAATACCCTGGTAACTTAGGAGAATTACTCCCCTTTGCCTTTTAAAACTTGGTAAAATGGAATGCCTACTGTTATTTGATACTCCAAGCAAATACCAGGGAGCAGATTTTTTTGGTGCTCATAAAATTTACATCAAAGACTTCAACCACTGGATTCAGAAATTAAATTTCATTTACATGAACTTGAATATTCCCTTTGGCAAAAGACAAAATAAGATGGGAATAAACTCAGGGACATCACCATGTTGTAACCAAGCCTATATTATAAAAATTATATGTTGTTTTACTTCTTTATCTCTCTGTTTGTCCTTTCCTTCCTCCATGCATGACTGCTTGAACATTGTCATTCCAGTAGGGGATAACCACCAGTAATTGATTATGGACTTCTAGGACTGCCTGCAAGATTAATAATCTTTCTTTCTTTCTTTTTCTTTCTTTCTCTCTCTCTCTCTCTCTCTCTCTCTCTGTCTCTCTCTCTCTCCTTCCTTCCTTCCTTCCTTTTTTCCTTCTTTCTTTCCTTCTTTCTTTCTTTCCTTTCTTTCTTTCTTTCTTTCTTTCTTTCTTTCTTTCTTTCTTTCTTCTTTCTTTCTTTCCTCCCTCCCTCCCTCCTTTCTTTCATCTATCTTTAGGTCATGCAGACCTCCTATGATGCTTAGGTAATGTAGACCTCGATATCATCCAGAAGTTTCATTGGCTGGGGAATATGAACAAGTTTATTTACTGGCACTGTCACCTTCTACATACCTACCTGACCCATAAAAACCCTGTTATATTCAAAGGTAGGACAGAGTTGAGAGTTTGCCTCTGTTACCCTCGTGCTTTGGCCAAATAGAGTAATCCTTTCTCTGCTCTTAAGCACTATTGTGTTAGTGTTTGGTTCCCTGTACATCAGGTACTTGAACCTAAACTCTTAGGTTTCTACAGCAATACAATATGAACAAGAAGCTCCCTGTGGCCAAAAAAAAAAAAAAAAAGTTGAAATTTCAACACATTGACCAAATTTATCAAACCTATAACCTAATATTTAAACCAAAATTAAAATTCCTAATCCTTGGGAAAGTAGTAAGGCATCAAAATTGCAAGAAATAGTGTTAGAGTCCAGCTCCAACAAGAGAGTCAGGGCCTGACTGGGGAGAATCAGGAAGCGGCGAAAAGAAAAGATGAAGATGACAGGAATCCTCTTCCTGGGGAGAGCTCAAGACTCTGCCAATTCTTATTCAATTCTTACAAGCTTATATAGTTTTTTTACTGACCTCCCTACCCACAAAATGTATCCCATGTTACACATTAAATGTTTACATCATGTTTTTTCTTTTGTTTATGGGGAAGTTGACCTTTACAAGTTTCATTTTATTTCTTCCTGCTACCAGGTGGTGTAACAAAATACCAGCTGCCAATTTATCAGCCACATCTTGTGACCTCTAGGTCACCTGAATCTCTTCCCTTCGCTATTCTATTTCTTTTCCTTTACTAATCTATTTTCTTAATTCTACTCTTATATAAACTTTCAGCAGCAATATATTGACTTGTTTTTTCTTTTATATAACCACCCTTATCTTACCCACTACGAATTCTTAATACTATTAATTTAAAATTTTAACTTTCTTAATTCTAATTGCCTTATCTATATTACTTGCTATTTTCTTATCACCTATTTTACATTTTATATTTCTAAACAAAACACGTCTAAATCTACACTTATATATGAAATTAATCTTACTTCTAATCCTAAATGTATTTAATTTTAAACCTACATTAAGTGTATATAATTTTAAGTTTACCTTAAAACTTAATTATTTCCTATTCCTTATATTTAACTAATACCTACATCTATAATAAACATTTATCTTTTAATTATAACTACTATCTATTTAATTCTAATCCTTACTTTAATTTTAACCTTCTTTCTAATTAAACTATAATATTTCTTAAATCAAAAGGCATGTCTGTGACTTGTTTTTCCCGAAAACACCTGTTTTTGGAGATACTCTGTCTCAGTTTCCCACTTCCTCATCAATCACAACTGTCAATGTTGTTACTTATAAAGGGTGTGAGGAAGTACTTGTTTTTCCTTTTTAGCTAAAGGTTGCAAAGTTTGCATTCCCTTGTCCCTTCAGGGGGGAAATTTTTTGCTGTTGAGCCCTTTTTACATTTTTATACATAGGTTCACTGCTAATTCCACATCCTTGCACATTCTAAGGGGCACCCTTTTTGCTGCAATCTCACCTCCATTATGCCTATATATAACTTTTGCTGTCAAATGCCATCATCCATTTGCGCATCTATTATCTCAATTAAAGAGGGAATATTCTCAAGCCTATGCACGCAATCCTTCCAAGTTAGGGAAGGTCCGTCAACAGGATCCATGGGGCTTTGCCTCCGTTGTGGCCGCATTTTACTGGGGCCTTGCTCCCAGCCGGCGTTTTTCCTGTTTTCAGGTCCCTTTTACCTTACTTTTACTAGTGATTGCGGCTCCCGGCAAAATAGAATTTAATTTTCTGGTTCAGCATGTAAAGAGCTCTGAAGTTGTCACTCCAGTCCTTACAACAACTTAAAAACTGAACAAAATGAACGTTAACAACTCTCCTTATATCTGTCAGAGAAGTGAGATGGCAGGGAAAACCACATCTGCCTAAATTGGAGTGACATACAGGCATATACAGAGAATAATAGGTTTCTGAAGCCAAAAGCCCAGTAACAGAAACCACTGTGAGAGTCAGTACCAGGTTGGAGAAATGAAATTATAATTGATAAAGTGTTGGGGGCTCAGTGTGGACAAGCTTGAGAGTTAAGAATTCCAGGAGGGTTCAGGCTTGGTGCCAACTTTTCTTTTGCTTTAGCATCCCTGCCAGGTTCTCATGGCAATGATCAGAATAAAAATCTCATTGTGATTTTGGCAGGAAGAGGAGAAAAATCGCTACTTGAAATACTCCTAGATTATTTTATTTTTCTTAACAAGACCTGCCTTGAAGGGAAACTATTTTATCCGAACCTAACTAGCTGGAGTTTTACTATACTAAAACTCATCTGTGGGAAGAAAAATGCCCAACTCCATCTCTCTCTCGCCTTCCTGTCTCACCTATGGAGGAGAAGTGACTGAGAAGAACTTGTGAAAGTCATAACCCAGAGTAACGGACTCACTAAAAGACCAATATCTAATCATAGTATTAAAGAATACTTTCCTTTCACCCCGTCTCTCACATTACTACCACATCAGTAGGGCTCCTGTATTATGAAAAAAGAATACAGTGAAAGAATGGCACATTTCAGACCTATTTGACAATAAGCTTCTAGGGAACATCAAAGACACCAGTGAGACAAAAAAGAGCACACAAGAAGAAATTTTAGTTTCTCACACCTATAACCATGGCAAACAGTAAATACAACCTAATTCCTCACCATATAATCCCCACACCAAAATCCTATTTATGTTGTTTTTTTTAAAAAAATTACAGTATATATCTTTCAGACTTTCAATGAAAAATTTTAAGACATAATAAAAGACAAAAAGTGCACTTTGAAAGGACAGAGTAGAGGAACATCCTGAAGATGGTGTCGGATCCAGTCAGAGTATGAGAGTCTCTGCATGGGTGAGTGCACAAAAATATTAATCTATGCCGGACTCGGCGGCTCGGCCTGTAATCCCACGCCTTTGGGAGGCTGAGGTGAGTGGACTGCCTGAGCTCGCGGGTTCGAGACCCGCCTGGGCAGCGAGACCTCATCTCTACAATAAATCAAAAATCAGCTGGGCGTAGTAGGGCATGCCTGTAATTCCGGCTACTCGGAAGGCTGGGGCGTAAGGATCGCCGGAGCCCAGCAGGTCGAGGCTGCGGTGACTGGGAGCGGCCACTGCACTCCAGTCTGGGCGACAGAGTGAGACTCCAACTAAAAAAAAAAAATACTAATCTATATCTGTTTGTGTGTGCAAGTGGGTGAGCGAATGTCCAACTGAGGGGAGGAGACATGGGGTCAAGTGCCCAGGGCCCCTTGCAGAAACGGCTACAATTTGTCACTGCTCTGAATTCGGCATCTGTTGCACACAGAAAGATCCACCATCTCCAGGGCATCTATCCAGAAAAGGCAGAATAGATTAGCTGGCACCTGGCCCACACCACCTCCTGGGGCAACAGGCCAGGCACAGGCAGGAGGGACCATGGAGAGAGCACAAGGAGGAAATCTGGAGCTGAGTCCTGCCGAAGGAAAAAACATAGACCATCACCATTTTCTCGGTGCCAGGACTGAGACGAGACCTACTTTATCTTGCCCAGTTCTGAACTGTCTGCATCCTGAGCAGCCTGCATCCTAACACCAAGTCCACAATACTGGAGAGACAGACGCCCCTCCCAACACTGGACCAAACACAGATGCATGCAGTTGGAATGGGAGAACTAGCAGCAGGCAATCTGCAAGCTTTTCCAGGGAAAATCTGCTGGAGCTAGCTGAACACTGACAGTAAGGGCATCAGAGGGAATGCAGGGAGGGACCCTGGGGCAGAATCCCAAGCAGGCAGTGGGGAGAACCCAACCTGAGCCTGGACAGGACTCCAGAGCCTTGCCACGAGATCTCAAGATCTGAAGTCTGGTAACTGCTGGAAAGGAAACAATAGCTCCCAACAGAGAAACTGGGCAGACTCTCTCATGCCTGGGCAGAGAAGTGCTTCAGGGCAGCCTCTGTGAAACAGCAGAACTGCATCTTGAGACCAGGCGCTGATCTCCACATTGCATTGGGGCTGCTCTTGGCAACCTCACAGAACGTTGCCCCGAGTGCACAGGCCTTGGTGGGTAACGCCAGATGCAGGACCCTATGTGATTCATTCTCCACTTTGAGCCAGCTGCTGGTCAATAGACACCGACTGTAGAACTGACCCAGAAGGAGGCTGGTGGTGGTATTGGTTTGCTTGATTATCTCATTTAGTTGCTTTATTTGTTGATTGGTTTTCTCTTTTCTTTCCTTCTTCTAGTTCTCTTTCTTTGTTCTTTGTGTGTGTGTTTTCTTTCTTTTTTCTATTTTTTTCTACTTTTCCTTTATCCTCCTTTCCCTTTTTTCCCTCCTTCTCCTCTATCTTTTCCCTCCTATACCCTGTCTTGGACTCCGGGGCTATGTACGCATACTCACTGTGAGGTCATATTGGGCAGAGATGGAGAGCAACTCTCAGCTGGCCCATTCACCAGAGAGCAAATATTATGACCTGCCAATAGATTCTGAAACCTTGCAACCCCCCTCACCCCCTAGTAAGTACTCAAAATTGTAGAGACAACTCAACACCCATCCACAACCCTACTTTATAATTGAACAAACATAGAGCTCCAACACAAGGAAGAACAAAAGGTAGAGCAAATATCAGAAGAGACTGCTTCTCGATTTTCTACTGAGCAACAAAATTAAAGAGAAAGATAGGAGAACCACTAAAATGAAGAAAAACCAATGAAGAACTGCTGGTAACGAGAGCCCCAGCAAAGAGCCAGTGCTAGAAAACACAGCTACTGGGGCACAAAAAATGGCTATCTCTGAGAATGACAGTGCCCAGAAGGTACTTAAGGGGATCAGAGAACTGTTTGATAGAATGAATAAAAATCAAGAAATGCAAGGGTTAAAACTAAATGAAATTGCAACAGAGCTGGACAAATTCAAGAAAGTGTACTTAGAAGTAACAGAAATAAAGAACTCCCAAGAAATAAATGACAAACTGACAAGCATGGGAAGCAGAATGGACCAAGCAGAAGAAAGAATCTCAGAGTTGGAAGACCAAAATATGGAGTTAACCCAATCTATTAAAATATAGGGGAAAAAAAACAACTTAAGAAATATAGGAAAAAAAAACTTAAGTGTACTTGAATTAGTTGTAAATGTATATTGCAAACTCTGAAGAAATGACTAAAGTAGTTTAAAAAATTAAAAGAAAACAGGAGTGTAATTGATATAGTAAGAGAGGAGAAAAAATGAAATCACATAAAACATTCCATTTAAATTAGAGAAGTCATAAACAAGTGGAAGACAGAAAAGAAACAAAGACCACAAATAGAAAAAAGTAACAATCATGGTAGATATTAATCCAACTATTCATAATCACTTTAAACATCAGTGGTCTAAATACAACAATTAAAATAAAGATTTAAGAATGGATTAAAAACAAGACCCATCTATACATTTTCTATGAGAAATCTACCTTAATTATAAGGACAAAGCTAGATGAAAAGAAAATGGATGAAGAAAGATAAACCATGTTAACACTAATTAAAATGTCTGGAGTTGCTTTACTAAATTTTATACAAAACAAACTTCAGAGCAGGGAAAATTATCAGGATAAAGAGGACCACAAATTGATGGAGAAAGGGGCAACTCTCCAAGAAGACATAATAATTCTTAATATGTATTCATCTAACAACAAAAGATCAAAATATATGAAGAAAAATTGTTAGAATTGCAAGGAGAACTAGATAAATCCACTACTATAGTTGGAGTCTTCAACACTTCTCTATGAGTAATTGATATTTAACAATTATAATTGATACAGCTTTTCTGTCATATTTAAAAAATTGTTGCCAAAAATACTTCAGATTTTTAAAAATGTTTTCTTCTATAAAGTTTATAGCCTACCCTTTTAGGTATAGATATATGATCCATTTTGTATTAATTTTTTAGAATACAAGAGACATGTGGTGTGTTTCATTTATGCAGATGAACATCCCAAATTTCCAGCACCATTTGTTGAAAAGATTTTCTTTTCTCCCCTCAGTAGTATCTGTACCTTTGTCAAAAAATCAGTTAACTATATTTGTGTGGGTCTGTTTCTAGATGCTCCATTATATCACATGTATTTATGTAAATATACTTCCCTAATATTGCACTCTGGTGTACATTTACTGTAGAGTAAATCTTAATATCAGATAGTGTGGGTTATCAAACTTTGTTCTTTTTCAAAATGATTTTGGCTTTCTTGGTTAATTAATCTTTTAATATACATTTTAGAATCAACTTATAATTCTGATAATGTTTGTGTGATTCACACGGGTCAAATTTGGATGTTTTACGCCTTAACAATATTGTGGGCCAACTTCTGTGACTCAGCCTGTAATCCCAGCACTTTGGGAGGCCAAGGCAAGGGGATTGCCTGGGTCCACAGGTTCAAGATCAGCTAGGGCAACTTGGTGAGACCTCATCTTTACAATAAAATAAAAAATAGCCAGGCATGGTAGTGCATGTCTGTAGTTCCAGCTACTCGGAAGGCAGAGGTGGAAGGATTGCTGGAGCCCAGCAGGTTGTTGCTGGGGTGGCCATGAGCATGGGTGCCACTGCATTCCAGCCTGGGCGAAGGAGTGAGACTCCAACTCAAAAAACAAAAAAATATTGTGTCTTCCAATCCATGGAGATGGAATATTTCTCTCCATTTATATTGGGCTTCTTTGCTTTTCTCACAAGAGTTTTTGTGTTTTAGGGGATATATAGATCCTAAGTATATTGTGTAATATTTACACTGAAAATTTAAAGCTTGTATGCTGTTGTAAATGGTACTTTAAAATTTCATTTTATAATTGTTCATTGCTGATACATAAAACTGTAATTTACTTTTGTATATTGACCTCTTATCTTGTGATCTTGCTAAGCTCACTTATTTAGTTTGGATAGCCTTTTCTAGATTCATTTAAATTATACAATCATTGTTTTTTCAAATGGAGTCAGTTTTATTTTTGTCCCTTCAATCTCTGTGCTTTTCTTTTTTGTGCCATATTGTAATGGTAGGACAGCCAATATAATGATATTAGGAGTGTTTAGAACTAATGTCCTTAGCTTATTCCTAGTTTTAGGAGGAAAGCATTTAGCTTTTTAATAATAAGTTTGATATTGGCAATAATTTTTTTTTTTGGTGGAAGCACTTTATTCAGCAAAGAAAATTTCTTTCTATTTTTTAGTTTGCTGAGGTTTTATCAACAATAATTTTCGATTTTGACACAGATGTTTTTAATGTATCTACTGTTAAGATTAGGTTATTTTTAATTTTTGATCAATATAGTAAATTGCATTGATGACGTTTCGAAGTTTGAATTAACCTTATATTTCTGAAACAAACATTAATTGATCATAATGTATTATTTTTTTTTAAAAGTATCATCTCCATTTTGGTTTTTTCCAGAAGATAGTTGTTTTTCAGTCCTTAAGGACTCAGTTCCTTGCATGGGCTTTGTTGGAGGTCATGGGGCCGCACCTGTAGGTCTAAATCAGGGTGGGCATGGGGAAGGGTTCTGTCCTTGTGGGCTTCATGAGACCTATTCCTCACTACCTTGCTGTGAGTGCCCCAACTCACACAGGAATGCAGCTTCACATACAGTTTGGGAAGCACATAGGCGTCGAAGACATTCATTTCAGAAATGTCCCTGACAGCTGCCACCTCCACCCTGCTTGGAATGATGGGTTTCTTACTAGCCTTATCCTTGGGCACACATGGAGGGCAATTCGTGCAGAGTAAATGGGCTCACATGGCTGCGGCCCTTTTGGGTGCAACCATTGTTCCTTCTTTTCTTTGTCATCTTGGAAGCCTGGACCTGAAAAAAGATTGATGGGTGGCAGAGCCCTCTTATGTAGCGCCAAATCCTAAACTCACACTGAATAATTTTTAGAAGACGTGTGCCAAGAACTGCAACCCACTTTATTCAAATTTTAAAAATTATTCAGCCTTCCTGCTTAAATCTAGGGTGGAAAAACTTTCCTAGGGTTTATTTATCCTAAAACAAAATGCCCACAGGACTATTAGGCCTGCTGGAGGAAGAAAATTATATTATCTTTTTATAGGGTAATAGGTACTGAGTTCTATAGGCCTTTATTTATGCACATTTGGCTAGGAGTTAGATTCTTTTGGAGTTTGCTGTAGCTGTAAGATCCAAAGGAAAGTTACTTTAGTGGGCATGTTTTATCTTCCTCTCTTGCCTTTGGTGCTATCTGTTGTATTACTTATCAGAGAGAGTATGTTTGGCAGCTCTTTCATCTACAATCCAGATATTATTACTCAAGTTTTTTTTTTAATGTGATGGAAAGGGTGAATTAGGTGTTCTCTAATCTAAATAAGTCTCCATCTTATAGTACTTGTCACAGGACTGTGGACTTTAAAAGAGTTTCAGTCCATTTTTCAGGGATAAGGCATTTTTTTGAGGCCCTCTCCCTTGTTGACTATAGATTTTACTCATTTTTTTTTTTTTTAACTAGGTAAGACTGGAAGCAGAAGGGGGCTAGGGGAGGGTAGAGTTTTCTTCCCATGTGGGTTAAGGTTTTAACATTACTCTCTGGTGAAGTACTTCTCCCTGAAGATAGAATGATCTGGGAGAGTATCAGGACATCTAGTCTTCCATTCCCTCTGCCAGGTCCATGTGGAGATCTTTCTGTGAAATTTCCTCTGAGAATATGTCAGAATTGCTAGAGCAACAGTCTTCTAAGTGTTTGACTTTCTTTGGACAGTGGCTATCAGAGCTTTTCACTACCATGTTAGTCCTCCTTTAACCTCCCACAATGTGCTGAAATTACATTTAAGGCTCTCACAACTTCAATTACCATTCAAACTACTAGGAGTCCAGTGGCTTCTACTCCAGGCCAGCAAATATCAGGACCTGTATTTCTTAGATGCACTTGATTCTCCAGATTTCAGAATGGTAGTTTCTCTGGTTCCCTCAAATCTCTGATTAGTTCCAGAAAAGTTATTGATTCCCAACTTGTGTACCTCCTTCTTGCTATAATGATGGGAGCAATACTTTCAACTCTTTATATGTTAGAGCTGAGATTGGAAGTCTACAGAGCTTTTGAAAAGAGACTACTTTGCTAGGTAGCCTTGATGTAGAAGTTTTAAAAAAGACTCCCTTACACTGTCAAATTTTTATTTAATTTTGACCATCAGTCCTACATTTTGGTAGAAAATGTTTCATGCCTGTTTTGTGTGAAAGTCCTTCAAATATTTGAGGAAGATTGTTATGCCCCTTAAATCTGAATTTTTTCCAGGCAGTATTTAAATACTTTTCTCAAAATCAGTGTGTCTAAAATGGTCATCTCATGATTTCCAAATTTTGTTAGTGATACTTATTATTTCTCAGTTTTTATTTTTATTTAACATACGAGAGAGGACCACCCCCCGGAAAAAACTGAATTATCTTTTTTTTTTTATTATTATTATGAAGTCGTGGGGTAGTTAAGGGTTAGGTATACAACTGCGTTTCATTCAGGCACCCTGTTAATATGGGGTGTTTCCCCGTTCCCAGACAGATATTTGGTACTGATAATCCCATCTCCCTCCCCCCCATAGTTTCCCAATACTGTCAGTCATTTTCTTATAGTATTGCATTGGATGTTTAAGGTTCATTATATGAGTGAGAACATGTGATACTCGGATCTTTGTTTCTGTGAGAGGTCACTCAGTATTATAGACTCTAGTTCCATCCAGGTTGCTGCGAAATTCATGATTTTGTTCTTTTTTATGGCTGCGTAGTATTCCATCGTGTATATGTACCACATTTTTTTATGGATGGGCCCCTTGTAGTGCAGGCTTCCTCTGCTGGGTAAGTGTTCTAGGAACCTATCGGTGTATCAGCAAGCATTGTTGTGAGAGACTGTGTTCCTTTTGCTTCAGTGAATTCATTTTGAAGAATCTTCCGATGTTTTTGCCCATTTCATGATGGGTAATTTGCTGCACACTTGCCCACGCTGCACTGAGTGTTAAGCAGTTTTTGACCCAATTGGCATGACCCTTGTGCCTCACCCTCCTTATTCACCTGATTCTACCCTGAGTGACTATTTTTCTTTCCCTGGCTGAAAAAATTACCCAAAGGGAAACATTTTGCCAACGTGGAAGAGGTGGGGGAAAAAAAATGGCAGAAGCAATTAAAGGCATCAGAACTGATGAGTTCAAAAACTTTTTTGAGCAGTGAAAAAGTGGTCTCGATCGGTACATTGCATCAAACAGTATTTTGAAGATGACTGAAGTTTAAACATGCAAGAATAAATACATAGTTTTGTGTAAGCACATTCTGGGTTTTGGGGGAGTTCCCCCTCATATAACCGTTGCCATCTTGCTATTATACTTTTTGCTATAATTTTACTTCAATGAAATAAATTGTTACTTATTAGTCCAAGTGTGATCTAGCAGCAATCAGTACATAGGGAAGGTGATAATTTTCCAAATTCTGGTTTTCCTCCATATTTCAGTCTTTGATTTCAGCATTCACTGAAGTTTAAGATTGAATGTGAAAAATGGCAAAAGAAAGTACGGCGTTGTTGCAAATTTATGTAAACTGAACTAAAAAAACACCAGGACTTAAATATCAAGATGAAAATGTTGTTAAGATGACAAGTAACAATAACTTTAAAAGTCATCAAATAGTTATTTTGTTAATGAAGTATCTGAAAAATGTAAGGTAAAAATATTTTGAGGGTAATAAAATGGCAACTTTTATTATAACCAGGCTTTTCTGAAATTTTAAATTACAACACTAAATTGTAAAGTATAACAGCAAAGAATATCTTAGTTAGCTTATGATCAGGTACTAACAGGAAGTAGAAATATGATGATATAATGACACATTTTGTTTTCTTCACAATTAATTGAAAAATGAGGCAAATGGAATATAACCCATGATTTTTTAATAGAAAAAAATCTCATGGTTACCAGGATACATTCCCCATTAAAAGTTTCAAAGGAGCTCTTTATTTCAAAGGAAGAAAGAATTTCAGTCAGCAAAATTGTATTTAACTTAATAATAGGGCTTCTATCAAGATTTAGAAATAAGGAAATATTTTGATCTAAGAGAAATAAATGTGTAAAGAGGTTTTATATTTTATAATACTGTGGCTTTTAAAATGTCTTCTTTCATCACATTTTCTGATCTAAAAAGAAAGAAACATGTTTGAGACACAGAATACTTTATAAACACATTGTGTAGAATTCTACTTCAAATATTTACCTGAAATTATTATCGTCATGGTTAACGTGTGATACAAAATATTTTCATACATTTTAGAAGTTACTGCTCTTTAAGAAAAGCAACAAAAGAGCCTAAGTTTTTGTGAGACTAGTCAAAAAAAGAAAAGCAAACCTGAAAAAAGAAACGATAATGTAATGTGGTTAGGACTGAAGTTATAAAACTAATTTCAAAGAAATAATAAGAAAAGACTTTGTGTAATGATATGCCAATTTAAAAAAATCTCACTTAAAAATTAAGCCTATAGAAATATGGAGTAAACTTAATTATTCATCTTGGTTCTTCTGCAAATCATAGAAAGTGATATGGGAATAAAAATAAAAGTATATATTTTTTTGAGTGGAGTCTCACTCGTTCTCCCAGGCTAGAGTGCTAAAGTGCAGTGGCATGCTCATGGCTATCCCAGCATCGACCTGCTAGGCACCTCTGCCTTCCAAGTAGCAGAACTACAGGTGCATGCTACCATGCCTGACTAATTTTTTTTTTAATTGTAGAGACAAGGTCTCACCATGTTGCCCAGGATGGTCTCAAATCCATGAGCCCAGGCAATCCTCTTGCCTTGACCTTCCAAAGTACTGGGATTACAGGCTTGAGCCACTGTGCAAAGAAACTAGAAGGAAATAAACTTTCAAATTCTAAATGTTTTGTAAGAACTAAAAAAGTCAGACAAATGAAAAATTGGTGAATTTTCTTGACCTTCATCATAGTGCTAAAGACAGGGTAATCAACTACTTCAAAACATAAGAAGAGACAGGAAACTTTAGGAAGTCATATGACATGATTACTGGCTTCTTGGATCAAGAAAGAGCCAGACTGGTAAGAAAAGTTCAGCTGAGTGATTGGTGTATCCCTGGGAGTTTAGTGTACACTGGTGAAGCATAATAAATCCCATTGAAAAGCACATATAGGTTGAGTTTGCACCCTCGTGCAGGCTTTTTCTCCACCAACCTTACTGGATACTCACAGATAATTTGGCAGAGTATTAAGAAAATCTCTTACATGGCACATAACTGAAGTAGGAGAACAGAAATAATGCAACTATTATCTCTGATCATAATGAAATAAAACTAGAAATCAAGCATAGAAAGATAAATAAGAAATTCTAAAATATTTGGAAATTAAGAAACACACTTCCAAATAGTCCAGTGGCTTAAGAAGAAATAACTTGTTTTGATATCAAAATGTGTGTGATACAGCAAAAAATAGAGCTTAACAGAAAATTTATAGGATTAAATGCAGATGTTAGAAAAAATAAAAACTTCCTAAATTAATACTCTAAATGTACATCTTAATAACTTAGAAAAAGAAAAGCAACGTACATGGTAAGCTACAGAAGACAGAGAATAATAGAGTAGTCAAAATCAATGAAATTGAAAACAGTAAAATGATAATGATAATCAAAATTAATGAAACTGAAAACTTATTTGACAAGATTAGTTGATAAACTTCTATCTAGGTAAATGATGAATTATAGGTAGAAGGCATGAATTATCAATGTGAGGAAAGAAATAGGAAATATCACTACAGATGTCACAAATATTTAAAAAATGAGCAACACTGTGGCCATAAATTCAATGATTTACATAAAATGGAACAAATCTTTGAAAGTAACAAGCTAATAAAACTCATTAAAAAGAAATAGACAACCTGAATACCCTTATATTTCTCAAAGAAACAAGCTTATCATTAAATACCTTCTAAAAATATCACTGCACCTAGAATTTTTCATTGACATATTTCATCAAACTATTAATGAAGAAATCATACAAACTCTACTCAACCTCTTCCAGAATATACAAAAGATGGAAACACTATACAAATCAGTTATTTGGTCAAAATTACCAAAATCAGACAAAGATATTGCAAGAAAATCACACATACTTATATGCTTCATTAACATAGACACCAAAATCCTCAAAAATATTAGCAAATAAAATCAAGCAGTATATAGAAAAAATAATACACCATGATTAAGTGTGGGTTGTTTCAGCTATACAAAGCACATTCAACTTTCAAAAATTAATCACTTTATATAGCTTCCTTTAGTGATTTTACAATATTGAAAAAATTAGAAATATAATATGATGATCACAATAGATGCAGGAAAAGTTTATGTCAAAGTTCAACATCATTGATAAAACTTCAGCAAACTAAGACTAGAAAGAACTTCCATTGCTGGACAAATGCATTTACAAAACACCTTGCTCACATTAAGCTTTTAAAAAATGTTTTATTGACAAATAATAATTGTATACATTTATAGGGTACAGTGCAATGTTTTCATTTATCTATGTATTGTGGGATAATATTGAAACACCAAATGCTTTTCACCTAAATCAGGAATAAGGCAAGAATTTCAGTTCTTCAATTCTTTTTTTTTCTTTTTTTTGAGTTGAAGTCTCACTCTGTAGCCCAGGCTGGAGTGTAGTGCAGTGGCACGCTCATGGCCACCCCAGCATTGACCTGCTGCGATCTAGCGATCCTTCCATCTCAGCCTTCCAAGCAGCTGGAACTACAGGCACGTGCTACTACACCCAGCTAAGTTCTGATTTATTGTAGAGACAAGGTCTCGCCATGTTGCCCAGACTGGTCTCAAGCCTCCAGGCTCAGGCAATCCATTCATCTCGACCTCCCAAAGTTCTGGGATTACAGGCTGAGCAACTGAACCCTGCCTCTTTTTTTGTTTTTTCAAGTTGGGGGTCTCACTCTGTCACTTATGCTGGAGTGCAGTGCCATGATCACAGCTCATCACTGTAGACTCGACCTCCTGGGCTCAGGCAATCCTGCCTCAACCTCCCAAGTAGCTGGGACTACAGGCACACACCACCAAGCCTGGCTATTTTTTTTTTTTTGTAGAGACAATGTCTCACTATGCTGCCCAGGCTGGTCTCGAACTCTTCGGCTCAAGTTATCCTCCTACCTTAGCCTCCCAAAGTGCTGGGATTACAGGTTTGAGCCACCATGCCCAACCTTGGATTTCAGTTCTTAATGTGCCTATTTCTTATTGTGCTTGATGTCCAAGTTATTGCAATAAGAGGGGAAAAAATGTAAGAGGCATAGAGGTTGAAGAAATAAAAATACAACTGAATCTATGTGAAGAAAGCATGATTATGTATAGAACTCAAAATATTCTATAAAAAATATTGAAATTAACAAGTGAGTTTAACAAAGTCACAGGATATAAGATCAATATAAAAAGTCAATTTGAAAAAAAGAAAATTTGTTTAAAAAATTATACGTATGTGTGTGTATACATTTATCATAGCACCCCCTAAAATGAAGTAATTAGACATAAATGTAAAAAAAAAGGAGAAATATTTCGTGTACATGGATCAGAAGACACAATATTATCAGAAGTCAATTTTTCTCCATTTGATCTCCATTGGTATTACAATGCAATACCAATCCAAATATCACAAATATCTTTTTATACTATAGTGACAAATGGATTCAAAATGTGTATGTAAAGGGAAATGTACTAGAATAATCAACACAATTGTGAGTAAAAACAAAGTTAGAGGACATATATTAATTGATACTGTTTTAGGACTATAGTAATCAAGACAACCTGCTATTGAAAAAAAATTGACAAATATATGAGTGGAATAACGTAGAAAGCTTGGAAATAGACCGATGCAAATATATCCAACTGATTTTTGATAAAAGATCAAAATAATCCCTATGCAAAAAAACTTCAATAGACATCTCACTCCTAAGATAAAATTTAATTCAAATTATTAAACTAAATAAAAGCAAATTATATAAAATGAGAAAATAAAAACAACCTTGGGTTTGGTGATAAGATGTCAAATACAATATCAAACATAAAGTTCATGGACCATTCTTTTGTTAAGCACTGGCCAGGCCATGCGTTTTTTTTTTTTTTTTTTGTGGCTGCCATGTTTTCTTAGCTTTGACCTCCTTCCCTACCTTCGGGAGGTGAATCTCCTTTCTTTCTCTATCTCTCTCTTTCTCTCTTTCTCTCTCTCTCTCTCTCCTCCCTTCCTTCCCTCTCTCTCTCGTTCTCTTGCTCTCTCTTATTTACTTTCTAAATAAACTTGGAAAACTTTTTAAAAAATACATGAAAGAGAATAATTACAACTTTATTAAAATTAAAAACTTTTGCTTTGCAAATGGCACTGTTAAGGAAAAGAAAAGAAAATTTACAAGCAAGAGTAAATACTTGCAAATATATCTGGTAAATAATTTGTATCCAGGATACTCGAAGAACTCAAACTTGGCAGTAAGAAAAAGCTAATTCAATTACATATGGGCAAAATAGCTGAACAAATACTCACCAGCAAAGATATACAGATGGCAGATAAGCATATGAAAATCTGTTTAGCATAATCTGTTATCAGAAATGCAAATTAAAACAAGATATTGGTATATATATTAGAAAGTCTAAGTTTAAAAAGCTAGCAAGCGGGGCTAGGTGACTCAGCCTGTAATCCCGCACCTTTGGGAGGCTGAGGTGAGTGGATGACCTGAGCCCGCGGGTTCGAGACCCGCCTGGGTAGCGAGACCTCATCTCTACAATAAATCAAAAAATCAGCCGGGTGTGGTAGCGCGTGCCTGTAATTCCAGCTACTCGGAAGGCTGCGGTGGAAGGATCGCCGGAGCCCAGCAGGCGAGGCTGCGGTGGCCGGGAGCGGCCACTGCACTCCAGTCTGGGGGACAGAGTGAGACTCCGACTCAAAAAAATAAATAAATAAAAAATAAAAAACTGGCAATACCAAATACAGGTGTGGATGTGGAGCAATAGGAACTCTCATTCATTGATAATGGGAGTGCAAAATCGCACAGACACTTTGGTAGACAGTTTGGCAGTTTCTGATAAAGTTAAAGATGAATTGAGTATACTACCCAATATCACACTCTGAGGTATTGACCCATCTGATGTGAAAACTAATCAGCTACGTGCACAGATTTATAGCAGTTTTATTCATAATTGCCAAAAACTGAGAGCAACCAACCTATTCCTTCAGCAGGTGAACGGATAAACTGCGGTACCTCCACATTATTGAACGCTAGTCATTATTCAAAGTAAATGAAGTATTAATCTCCACAACTACAAGAAAAAAATGTGTAGTGAAAGGAGCCAATCTGAGAAAGCTACAGATGTTTAATTTATATGCATTGTGGAATACTAGTTAAAATTATTACCTTCCAATTTATTACAAAATTTGATATTGTAAATTTCTGATGGTTGTAAAAGACATTTTGTTGCGGTGATATTTTTGTAGTCCCAAATGAAGTACCGGAGTTGAGAGGTTTACTTGGTTTTATTGTGTGGTTTCAATTTAGACCCTTAACAATTAAGATTGACTTTAGATTTTCCTGAGGTCAGAAATGTTCAATCTTTGTCACTTGTCACTTGCTGTCTTCTATTCCACTATTGAAGAACTCTATATTCAAGGAACCAGTGCAACTTCACATCTCTGTTCTTTCTTTTTTTATCTCCTCTTCCCTTCTTTTGACTCTTCTGCTTCAGGGCCTTGCCCCATGATTCTTAACTATAAGTTAATTCTCTGGTCTAGTAAGACATCACCAATTCATTGTGTGTTGGTCCTACACCAATCAACGATCAATACTTTAGATAAAGCCCCCTTTTCCCTTAGATTTTCTTGCTACTGTGTGTCTGTTCTGAGCCCAACTCTTACTGCAAAACATGTTTTATTTTCCTATCTACTCAGGATTGAAAATTACCACAGGATTACTGAAGCTTGGCTTTTGCTCAATCTAAGGTTTACCACCTATAGGCTAGATTATCCTCTCTATTTTATCTCTCTGACTTTTCACCAGTTAGTAATCTGATTTCAGCGTATTCATGTACTTAACATTTAAAAAATTGTTTATATAGTAGTGAATCTGGAATTCATGGGTCATTACTAAACACCATAAATATATTGAATGCACTGTATATGTGTTTCTATTATCCATAATTTAGAAACAATTTATTTCAGCATAACAATTAGAGTATAAAGTTATGGCCAAAAGCAATATCCATTAAGGGATTGCATTAAGAAAAAAATGGTTAGCTGCAAGTTTGATTTTCTTCCTATAAATTTAACCACATAGAAAATGAAGAACTAGAAAGCCATGCCACTTTCCTACCAAATATTTAAATGTATTTTCAGTAATTAATAGGATTTGGTATTAGTGCAAAAATGGAGATCAATGGAATGGATAGTCATATAAGAGATCATATATATATATGTGTGTGTGTATAAAATCCTGACATGTGACATGTAATAAAGGAGGCATTGTAAATATTTTAGAAAGATTAAATTATTAAATATATTATGTTGGAAAAATTATTCAGCTTTTGTTGGGGGGAGTGTCAATTAATACTGTTTACTATTCAGCATGTAAAAATATATATCAGATGAAATTACAGGGTGATGTGATAAGATGTAGAAAAAAGTATAGAATATTTAGACTTTATTAGGCAGCAAGGATTTTATAAGATCAACTCTGAGTCACATACTAGTAAGATGACACATTTTTAAAGAGCTCACTAAACTGATAGATCCTGACAGCACTTACAACCTTGGTCTCATCTACCTTGAATGCCTACAGAAATCCACTGAAAAGGTAGAGTGTGATGAAACAAGCTCCTTCTTTGGCAATATCAAGTGAAGACAGCAGGGAAGGCTGAAATAAAGTAGTCTGTGTTTATCAGAGTTCCTCAGTACAGTTTTGTTTTAAAGTTCTTAAACATTTAAGAAAAAAAATTTCCATTTAAAAGAGCAGTGCCAAGGGTGCCTCAAAGTTTTTGCATTACAGAAAAAAATCTGCAAATTATTTTTATGCAGTTATTGGCAGCATAAGCACTTCATGGCATGTTCTTTAATATTACATCTGTCATTCTTGTGTAATCCATTTTGAACTAAAAATCACTTTGGGCATATCAGACGTTTATTGGAAAATACATCAATTAGGACCACTGTAATGGGTATCGGATAGAACTGCCATGCTTTCACCAAACAGACACTTTATTTCTTGCTCATAATTTGTATTTGCTGCTTGCAGCGTTTTGTCAAACAAGCCATGCTTTTCCAGGGCTGGGGACCAAGTAGCTTTATAGAACGTAACACAGAGCAGAATTCTTGGCAGAATGTTCACCTGAACACTTGGTAACCACT
Organism: Carlito syrichta; assembly: GCF_000164805.1. NCBI lineage: Eukaryota > Metazoa > Chordata > Mammalia > Primates > Tarsiidae > Carlito > Carlito syrichta. The sequence goes on along the minus strand of NW_007258217.1, from coordinate 15,893 downwards.
TCCTTAATCAGTGTTTTTCAAACTATAGGTTAAGAAACATTTTTGGATTATTATCTATCAAAAAATGGTGAATCTCAATCATTACTCTTAAAAAAATAATGAAAAACAATAAGAGGTAATAAAATACACACACACACAAAAACACACACATGTTTCTACTAGGATCTCAGTGTGAAATGCATTTCCTATTGTGAGTTGGTCAAAATATTTTGAAATCTACTGTCTGACTGTCCCATATGAATAAATTTCTGAAATGACTGTCCCATATGAATAAATTTCAACTTGATTAAGGAGATGAGTAGTGTGTGTGTGTGTGTATGTGTGCACATGTGTGTGTGTGTGTGTGTGTGTGTGTGTGCATGCCATGCGAACTTGCTTAGTAGCATCTTTGTAAAAATCAAGATGTAGATCCCAGTGAACAAGGTTAGAGTATTGTAAAGACAGGGCATTATACTGTATACTGGACCTTTTAGTTCTGCTACTAACTTGGAATAGATGTTTCAACTCACTACACTATAATTTTTCCCCTGTAAAAATACTGAAACTTATTTCTAACTATTTCATATATTCTCATATACATGATTTTTGCTATATGATACTTAACAATCATTTGAATTGCTCAATCCTTCTGTGGACACTTTGGGGGAGGGCTGTGGGGCCCTACAATATTCTTTTTCCGTTTACAACCTTTCATCTAAGAGGGCCAAAATAAATCCTTACTGTAGTTTTTTAAAGTGCTATAGGGATTAATTTATTTTAAAAGTGTGTTAGAAGCTGCCCAAGTTTAATAAAAATCCTTGCTTTAATTGGCATTAAGATCTTTCACCAAAATGCCAAAATTATTCTCAGGGAGAACCACTGCTTTACTCATAATGTGAAGACGCTGATATTGGATCAATCAGGTGAGTTTTGCCAGGGTCCCAGAATAAGCATAGCATGAACCATGGCTGGTAACTGGTAGGTGAAGTTGAAAACAATGCTTTAATACATTAAACTGGTTAACAGCATGAACTCAGATTTTGTTTACAACTCTATATCTCTCCATTGTGACCTTGGGCCAACTAGTGTCTCTCTGCCTCAATCTTCTCATAATAGTAATAATAATAATAAAAACAACAATAATAATAATAAATACCCCAAAGGTTATTTGTGAAAATGAACTGCAAATACACACACACACTCTCTCTCTCTCTCTCTCTCTCTCTCTCTCTCTCTCACACACACACACTTGAGGGAGAACTCCCCCACAAAACCCACACTTGAGGGAGAACTCCCCCACAAAACCCCTGGAATTTATTTATTAAAAAATTTGATGCAATGCACATATCAAGACACTTTTTTCACTGCTCAGAACAGTTTTTTAACCCGTCAATTTTGATGCCTTTTAGTGCTTCTGCAGTTTTTTATTTCACCTCTTCCACCTTGTTAAAATATTTCCCTTTGAGGACTTTTTACATCCAGGGAAACAAATGAGAAAAAGTCACTCAGGGAGAGATAGGATGAATGAGGGAGGTGAAACACAAGGGTCATGCTGTTTGGAGTAAAAAACTGCTGAACACTCAGTGGAGTGTGGACAGGTATGCTTGTAAATCATCCACAATGACATGGGTAAATACACTGAAGGAGTCTCCAAAAAAAACCTTCACGGAAGCTGAGCACAGCCTCTCATAACAACACTAGTTGTACACTGATATTGATGGATCCCTGGAATACTTACCTAGCAGAGGAAGGCTGTACTACAAGAAGCCTGTCTTCCAAAAAATAATTCTGTTTTTTTTTTAGGGCCCCACCCCTTGTACACTTAGACACTTAGTATCTGGCATAAATGTTAAGCTTTAATAAATATAAGTTATCAATATTTTTATTGGATAGGAAAGACAAAGTATGAATAAGAATCGGAAATATCTCATATTCCCACCCAGTGGAACAATGCAATTAAATTATTATTTTACCGTGGAACAATGCAATTAAATTCAGTTTAATATAAATATTGCACCATTGATATGAATGCAAAAACACAAAAGTACTGGTTTCATTAACAACCTTAATAAAGTATGAACCCTCCGAAACTTTTGACCTACTTCCTATTATTTGGGCAATATATCCGCTCTATCATAATAAAACTTTGCCATCAGTGATTGAGCATTTCCTTTAAGCCAGATATTATATCAAAACTACATCACTTAATCTTTATAAAATTCACACTATATATAATTTGTCTTTATTCTTAGATACTTTTCTTGTAGAACTTTAAATTTTGATATTAGTCTGTTGTCAGAACAACTCAAGGAGTGGCTATCACCATCCTATTTAGAGATGAGATAAGTAAATACGTCAAGGTTACCAAATATATTAATCATACTAAGATTCAAACACATTCTCTGGCTTGAGGACATTTTACTTTCTGCTGTTCTACATCCTGTTGTCATCAAAGGATCCCCTGACTTATGAAGGTCTCTGTGTAGACAGAGTCTGAAGAAACAGTCTATAATGAAAGATTTTTTTTTCCTTTTTGTTTATTGGAATAGAGGGTATCCTGGTCAGAAATGCCCAAAATGTTTTCCAATCTATTTTTCTAAGCAGATGAGTGGACTACAGACTCTAGGAGGTCAGATGACGATGTATCAGAGGGGATGGTATCAAGAGGGGGTGGTATCAAGAGATGATGATGTATCAAGAGGGGGTGGTCAGGATTTAGGGAGTAGAAAAGAACTTCAGCTCTGCCCAACTCAGCATATGCCACTCACAGAGCAGTGTATGCATCTGGCTCTGTGCAGCATAAAACCTATGAGGGCATACATGATAGTCTTTGAAACAGAAGTTCTACCAGAATTAGTATGGGTTATTAGATAAATCACATTCCCGTTTGAGGCAGGGGCAGTGTCCCTGGGATTTCTTCAATGACTCGTTTAGAGTGGTGTACCAAGGAATTTTGAACAAATAATAATTGCAAAAATTTGTACTATTCTCATGACTTCCTGGGTACTGTTCTAAGAAATTTATATACCTGAACACATTTTGGCTTAAAAAAAAAATTGTGAGCAAAATATCACTGTATTACCACTTTACAGATGGGACCATTGAGATATAGAGGTTTAAGCAACTTTGCCCATAGTCATGCAGATGTAGAATTTGGACCCAGGCCCTCCAGTTTCAGAATCCCTGCACTTGATCACTCCACAATCTTGACTCACTAGAGCACAGCACTAGATACCCTTGCTAATTGTGTTCTCTCTGTTTATAAGAAATGATCTCTAATTTTCCTTTCTTGTAATATTTTCTTTTCCAGAATTGACTTTGTAAGACATTTAGAAATATTCCTTCTTTTTCTAATTCTGGAATAGTTTGCCGTTAATGTTTGGAAGTATTTACCCTCGAAGCAATGTAGATCTTTGATACTTCTTTTATTGTTCAGAATTTAAGTAACATTAAATTTCTTTGATAGTTGCCAGTTATTCAGATCATTGTCCTTCTTTTCAACTCTTCTAAACTGATTCTTAAAGGTGCTCACCCATTTTGAAAATTATCAGATGGCTGTCATGCTGTTTTTTTCTTCCAGTCTGCCATTTTTGCCATGAGCATATCTGACCTGCCACATAGGCAGGATACTCGGCCTCACGTTCAGCATGTGTAAATAAAGGTAGAAGTGCTGCTCTCTGAAGAATATAGAAATAAGAGGCTTATCCTCAAATATCCCTAAAAACTACCAATACACAGGTCCTTCAACTAGGGGAAAATGAAGGAAATTACGGTTTTCATTACATATCAAACTATCACATTTCAGGATATGAGAATGAATTAAGCAATAAACACTAATGCTTTCCCAAATGTATTTGGTCCAAACGCAGTGATTCCACACACTGAATAAAAAAAAAACTTCCTAAACTTTAATTTGGTGGAATAAATATTCAAACCTCATAAACCTTGATTGGCTCCATTTGCCAGTGAGCTTAACTGCATGCACAAGGAGGCCACTTTTAGCGTCAATGCAGGTAAGCCGCTAATTGCACTTACGAGATGCTAACGAGAACACTGAGTTCAGGAGCATAGACATGATTTGAAGCCCTGTCTAAAAGTGCATTTGCTCTGATAGCTGTGGCTTTGTCTGGCACAGCGGCAAAGCCTTGAGTTTCTAAATATTTAGTTAAAATGCCAGGCTGAAGACAAAACTTCATCGTTAGAATTTCACATAATATCTTCTTGAGCTACTCAAAGAGTTTAATATTTTATTTTATTTATGCATTCTACGACAACAGAGTAAAAGACAGTGCCTGATTCTTTTAATATAAGTACAAAAATGGACAAAACTAATCTAAGCTGTTACAGAAGGCAGAATAATGATTATTCACTGGAAGCACAGGGGACTTCTGTGATACTGGATACGTTCAGGTTCTCAATCTGGCTCCTGCTTCCATGCCCATGCTTGATTTATGGAAATGTATCAAGCTATCCACTAAGAAAACATGGGCTTATCTCTGTGTATAATAGTCTTCAAATATATTTTAAGAAAAAATAAAATGGCATTGCTCACTAGAAGTGGATGAATGAGTAAATCCAGGTTAACACAAACTAATAATGCCTTGCTATTAATGAAAATACCTATTTAATACATTCCTGTTGATGACAAAGGCAACCACTGCCACTCTAAAATGAGCAAGCAACCATTCACCTGAACCACAGACATATTGAATGAAATATTTCATATTCAAGCAAAATAGTTTTTTTTAAATAAAATGACTTTAAATGGAAATATGAATTGTTAAGAAGCATAGGAAAAATGTTTTACTTCACCAGAAATTTAAAAATGCAAATAAAAAGAGCTACACCTGCCTATCAAATTAATAGATTTTTAAAAGCTATTAGTAAATTATTTAATAATGATAGAAGTGCATAGAACCAAATAATTCTCATAAAGTGCAAGTGGGATTTTAACTTGGTACAATGATCACGTTTTGTATAACAAGAAGCAGTGACACTGGATATTAAATTCCTTAAAAATCTCTATACCATGTAACAATCCCAAATAAAATGTTAGAAAATCATATGCAGTTGCATGTTAAAAATTAATGTATCATGGCCACATAATAGTGATGTATTCAGTTGGCATTATGACAACTTGTAGAAGATCTATAAAAATAATTCAGCAGTTTATTGGTAAGAATTTTTTTAAATTAGTATCTTTATTGTTGCTCAGAAACTATTACATAAAATGAATATTTAAGATATAGAAGTATATTTTCTTAGTAGTATTAAAAATATATCTTATGAAAAACCAAAAGTAAAAACATTATTTAATAATGAAACACTAGAGATGTGTGCTGTTAATTGTTTCCTTATAAATTCTTCCCCTTTTCTCTTAGTAATGGAATCCCACACATTTTAGATACATAGGACAAAAAAATTAAATTAGTATTATATATAATATAATTACAGAACTGGTAATCAACAACATTTTTCTGAGAACAGTTAAATCACTATGAGAGTTTTTAAAAAAACCATTTAATGAGATATCCTATAACTAATAGAACTTTATATTGGAATCTATAGATTTCTTATAGAACAATCACTGTCATTAAAATAAGTAGGAAAACAAAGTTAAATGCCTAGGAAACTATACACGATACTTGAATGAAGAAAGAAATAAAACATTTTTTTTGGATTATAAAGTTGAACAAGATAGAGTGTGCTTCTGAATAGAGTAGCCAAATACTATTAATATGTCAATTACTTACAAATTAAATTGAAGGTCACCATTATTCTATCTAAATTCCATCAATTTAAATTCCAATACATTTTTAAATCAATAAAAGTATTTCTAAATTAACATACAAAAATAAGCAGAAAAGAATCTCCTAAACTGTTTTGAAAAGGCAGAAAATGAAGGTGCTAATTCCCTATCAAATATTAAATTACAACTATAAATAATACCCCATTGTACAGATACAAGAATAAAATGATAAAGCAGAAAAATAAAAATAAAGTCCTGAAGCAGATAAAAGTCTCTCAAACTCTCTATCATTTGACCTACATTAATTATGCTATTTCAAATCAGCTAGAAGGACTCCACTTATGGGATATTATCTGTTTCTTATTGATATTGTTTAAAAGCACATTGTATATTAAGAATAATAACTCTATACCACTTATGAAGAAAATATCTTTTCTTAATTCATTACTTGCCTTTTAAATAATTTAGATATTTTTGATGTACAATTATTGAACATAGTTTTCTAGTCTATTGATATTTCCTCTTGCTGAACATAGTTTCACTCTTCCTTTTGAAGTTTGTATCTCATTTAAGAACCTATAACTTTGATTGAACTTTATCATTTTCCTCTATTTTCCCTCCTTTTCTTTCTTTTTTGGTTCTTCCATGAACCTATTTGTGAAAATATTATAAAATTGTTTTTTAAATATTTATATCTCTAAACATCTAAGCTAGAACAGTGATAGTGAGAAACAAAAGACTGGTCAGCTGAAAGGTATAAATAAGAGAAAGACTCAACAGAATTTAGCGACTTATTTTCAGTTTAAATGCACTAATAAAACTGCCAGCATGACCAGCGATTACAGTCCCACATTAAACCAGGTTGTAGTACTAGAATTATCAGTCAATCAAATTCCGGTGGTACTCATGCCTAGCGAGCAAATAACAGTAGATCAAAATGCAATTGTTCTTATATATTTTTCTATTTTCTAAGTTAATATAGCTTAGAAATTACTCATATATAAAAGTATATTATCAGAATAATTTCCAACATATTAAGAAAAAAAGAAAAACAGTTAAATCCACAGTCCTTGAGCATATTTACATATTGAATATCTTTTGTGAATTTTATAAAAATCATGATTTCTCCCCATATCTTCAGATTGCATTCTGTGTACAATTTCAAGGGATTTTCAGCCTCCTTGAAGTCTCTCCTTAGAAAGTTCCCACCATTAAAACATTAGTCTATATTAATTGTTGAATGACAATTATAGATTTAGAATCTCCACACATATCTAGTGAGTAAAAATCTTTAGTCCACAAAAATTTATGAAAATTTTAAACTCTTGATCCTTTGGTTAGGGATACTGATACCTAAATTAGGTATTACATAAGGCGCGGGATTACAGGCTGAGCCACCGAGCCCGGAAAGCCCTTTTTTAAATGCCATAATTCTCCAGGGTGTTTGTATTTTAATTTTTAAATTTGTTTTACAGATGTGAGGTACAATTCCGAATTAGATACGTAAGTGGTCATTGTACAGGTGAAGTGTGGGCCTTCCATTGATCTTTACTTTGCCTGGTTTGGGATCAGGTACCCTTATTGATGTTATGTGCCATAACCCCCTGCAATGTCCCGCTACTGCCAATCCCTTTTTTGTAGTATTATGCTAAATATTCAGGATCCACTTATGAGTGAGAACATGCAGTACTCAGTTCTTTGTTTCTGTGATCCATCACCGAATATGATAGACTCTAAATTCATCCAAGTTGCTGCAAAGTCTATAATTTTGTTCTTTATGGCTGTGGAATATTCCATTGTGTTTATGTAACCACTTTTTATTTTTCAGTCCACCATCAATGGTCAGCAAGGTTGGTTCCATGTTTTTGCTATTGTGAACAGTGCTGCAATAAACACGTGTATGCAGATACCTTGTTGGTGTTTTAAGTCATTAGTTATGAAGAGTATCAATTGCACACTCAAATGAGACTCATAGAAAGAAAAATCAAAATTGCTACACGTCATAATTGCTACACGCATTAAGAGGAAAAGAGTTGAGAAAATGGGTTTATGTGCCTTGTCTTCCTCTCTTATATGAAATCACACATACTTGACTTTCACTTTCAGAATCTAATTTCATGGTTCATTCCAGTTTATTTATAAAATATGTAAAATAATTCTAGAATAAGGAGATACCTCCTTATTTGGTGATGTTATCCAAAAACTATATGCTGTATTTCAAAGCTTGGAGGATAATGACTCTAAAATCCATCCAGCTTTACAGAGACAATTTATGCTGCTCTATTGTTTATGGGATTTGAAGTGGAAAAAAATAAAAGCTCTGTTTGAGGTTTTCAGTTTAACTTGTCATAGACATAGTAGATTCACGGCTACATATTTGAGATTCTGCTTCATCTGGAGAAATAAGAAATGAAATATTAGGGCTTCAACTACCCCTCTTTGGCTGTCTCTGTTTTTCTCTGTCTCCTTCTTACACATACAGACATACAGGAATAGAGACAAGAGATAATTATACTGATTTTGTTTTTAATGAAATGCATAAAATAAAAATATTAAATACATTTTAAAATTGTGTGATCTTGAAAGAAAAATGATTTAGTATTATATAATAAACACATATGAGTAAATTTAAAAATTGATATAAGTCATTCTTGAATGTTTGGGTTAATTCAAAATTCTCATGATTCAATAAGAAAAGAATAAAACACAATTTTGCATGTATAAAATTGTATTACATTGTTAATATTATTTGAAGTGACTATATTAAATTCTAATGTGTGTATCTATGTGTTTGAAAGTGTTTTATCTTTATTAGAGGTTAAATTACAGGGAAAATAACTTTCCCTATAACATCACAGACTGTCATATATATTATAAAATATTCAAATCACATTCACATAGCAAATTTTAAATCCAAAATTCTTCCTGTATATTATTTTTTAATGAGAATATATCTCTGCTGATCTGTTAGCTTTTACCTGAATCTCAACAAGACGTTGCTTTATAACTTGAAGTTGAGGATTGATAGTTCTAGTCCATAGTGAGAACTATATCTGATTATTATATAAATAAGCTGATTATTTAAAACCTAGATTGGCCAGACGCGGTGGCTCAACCTGTTATTCCAGTACTTTAGGATGCTGAGGTGAGAGGATTGCCTGAGCCCAGGGGTTAGAGACCAGCCTGGGCAGCTTGGTGAGACCTCGTCTCTACAATAAATCACAAGAATTAGCTGGGCGTGGTGACATGTGTCTGTAGTTCCAGCTACCTGGAAGGCTGAGGTGGAAGGATCCCATAAGCCCAGCAGGTCAAGGCTGCGGTGGCTGTGAGCATGCCACTGCACTCCAGCCTGGGCAACAAGAGTGAGACTCCAACTCAAAAAAATAAATAAATAATCAACAACAAATAAAATAAAACCTAGGTTAGTCACTTCATTAATATATAATGGCCTTGAAGAGCACTTCAAAATATAATTAATTTTACTCAGTTCAAAATAGTGCAATTTCTGTCAGAAAACAAGTCACCATCTTTCACCTAAGAAAGCCATTCTTTTTCACTTGCATATTGCTATGTAGTTTATATTCATTTAGTTCAGTTCATCTTTAGTTCAGTTGATCTTTATGTCTATATTTTGCCAGTATCACACAATCTTCGTTCCTATAGCCGTGTAGTAGGTTTCGAAACATGGTTAATTAAGTCCTCTAGCTTTATTTCTCCAATCTCATCTTAAAAATCGCTTTAGTTATTCTAGATCTTATTAACTACCATGTAAATCTTTAACTCAGCTTGGCAATGACTACACAAAGCCTTCTGGAAAAGATATTGGGACCAAGTTAAACCTAAAGAACAATGCAGAAATAACTGCCATCTTAACAATATTGTCCTTCATTCCGTAAATATAGTACATGCTGATACTTCTTTAAAATTTTTGTCTAGGTTTATTTACTTATAAAACTTTACATTGGTAAAAAAAAAATTTATTCAACCAATGTCCTGTCATATTATTTTCTTTTAAAGATGTGGGGTATAATTCAGGATTAGGTACATAAGTAGTCTGTGTACAGGAGAAAGTTGGGCCTCCCATTGGTCCTTACTTCGCCTGGTGAAGGATCAGGTACCCTTATTGGTGTTATGTACCACCCCCTCCCTCCCTTCCCTTAATCCATCATAGAAACAAAGAACAAGTACCACATGTCCTCACTCTTAAATGAACCCTGAGCATTTATCTCAATATTATCCCAGAAAGGGATTGGCAGTAGCATACTGATATTTCTTTAGGGTTGCTTCAATTTCTGTCAGCAATGTTTTGTAGTTTTCAGTGTGGAGTTTTGGATGGCATTTGTTTAATTTATTTGTAATTGGAATTTGAAATTGTTGACTTTAATTTTTCAGTTATTTCTTATGTAAGGCTATAAGTAATTTTAGACTTATTGCTAAAATTTTGTTTTAATTACAATAGTTTTAATTACTTATTGTTTTCTACATAAGTAATTATATCAACATTTAAATGGAGAGCATCTTAATTTGGTATTCTGATATTTATTCCTTTTATTTCTACTGCAACTTCAAGGATCTATACTACAATGTTGAATAAATGCAGGGAAAGGAGACATCCTTGTTTTGTTCCGCATATCAGGGAGAAAAATATTTAGTCTTTCATCAAAATAAATGACGTCGGCTCCAGTTTTCTTTTCTTTTTTTTTTTTTTAGTTGGAGTCTAACTCCATTGCCCAGGCCGGTCTGCAGTGGCACATTCTTGGCCACCCCGGCGTCGACGTGCTGGACTCCAGCGATCCTTCTGTGCTACCACGTCCGGCTAATTTTTTGATTTATTGTAGAGACAAAGTCTTGCCAAGTTGCCCCACGGGTTCAGGCAATCCACTCGCTTCAATCTCCCAAAGTGCTGGGATGACAGGCTGAGCCACCGAACCCCACCTGGCTCTAGTTTTAATTTTTTTTTTTTGACAGATTTTATTTTTTTAGAGCAGCTTCAGGTTCATAGCAAAATTGAACAAAACTACAGAGATTTCCCATATCTGCCTCTCCACATGCATAGCCTCCCCCATTAACATTTCCAAACAGAGTGGTTCATTTGTTACAATCAATGAACCTACACTGGCGCATCATCCTCACCTAGCATCCAGAGTTTACACTATGGTTTACTCTTAGTGTTTGTTACACTTTCTATGGGTTTGGACAAATATATAATGGCAGGTATTTACCATTATAGTTTCATATAGAATAGTTTCACTGTCTTAAATGTCATCTGTGATCCGTCTCTTCATTCCTCCCTTCTCCCTAACCCTTGTAAACCACTGAAATTTTTGCTGTTTACATAGTTTTGCCTTTTTCCCAAAATGTCATATATATAGTTAGAATTAAAAAGTATGTAGCCTTTTCAAATTGTTTTCTTTCACTTAGGAATGTACATTAAAAATTCCTCCATGGTTTTTCATGGCCCAGTAGCTAGTTTCTTTATAGCTGATTTTTTTCTTGATGGTGTCCAGTCTACTAAGGAAGTCATCAAAGGCATTCTTCAGTTGTGTGATAGCATTTATGTTTATCTTTTCTCTTTTATTCTTAGAATCTTCATCTCTCTGATTATATTTCTTATGTGTTCTTGCATGTTGTCTCCTTTTTTTTTACTAGAATACTTAATAAATTATTAATCAAATCCAAGTTCATCTGTTCTTGAGTCCCAAAATATCCTCATTATATCTAAATGAGAAATTTAGTACTTCCCCACTTACTCCATGAAATCTAGATGCTATTCTCAACCCAGCCACAGGCAGCCAGAAGGGAATCCACTATTAGGAAGGAATGGAAGTGTTGTACACGATTATTTAGTGGCCTGGAGAAACGGTTTCAGTAGTGACAGGTGGAAATAACGTTAGAATGGATATAATATGAGTCGAGTAGTTGTGCATGTACTGAACTTCTCTCAATACATACTCAGCTCATAATTTGCAAAAATTCTGACAAGACCCTCTAGACAAAGTGATTTCTAAACAAGTGAGCTTTTTACTAAGGGAATGTTCGACTTGTCTTTATTTGTTTGCAATTATAGAAATTCAAAATTTTTGACATACTCGACTTGTCTTTATTTGTTTGCAACTATAGAAATTCAAAATTTTTGACATACTAGCACTACCAGAAGATTGACAAGCAACCCAGGAAGTGCAGTCTAATGTATCATCTAGAGTCACAGGAATGGGAGACAATATTATTTACTGTCCTACAAGACTAATTTATACTTCCATGGTATATGTTCCAACATGCTACACATTTTCTTCATAGTGTTATACAAGCTTATAATTATGCATGCATTAATCTATCCCTTAAAGTAAACATTCTAAGAAGTGCAGAGCCTGGTTTTTATCACATTTCTTTTATTGTGAGCCAAACTAACCAAGTGTATACCATACATTGGGCACTAAAATACTTTTTGCAAAAATGTATGTCAGTAGTTACCCTATTTGTTAGCTACCTATATTGTAAAATCGCTTTGCCAAAGAAAATTAAAAGACAATGTTGCCTAGAAGCTGCCCTTTCAAAAAAAATACATAATTCTGGCAAAAGCGGAGAACACACAAGAAAACTTGTGAATATAAGAAAATTGAACAATGTTAATAATATCTGGCAGTAATAAGGAAACTAAGGAGAGGTAGCTGTCAAGAGAAATATTTGATGAGCTTAAATTTTAGCATAGTAATATTCCTGAGTTGGAAATCTAAGAGTCAGTGAAGTAACAACAAGGATGAGGGATTTGAGTTGTAGGTGGAGTGGGAAATAATACTAGAGCTGCCACAGTAAATTTAGTGAGTTGTTGCAAATGTGAGCAGATGAGTGGTATTAAGAATAAGAGCAAGAGCATAAGACATAGACATCTGAGGTTGGAAACTACCAAATGTTAACGAACTTGACTAAGAGGACAAAAGTAGTCTACAGATTTAAACTACCACCTGTATTTTCATTATACAAGGACGATTTATTTTTAACTCACTTGCTGTTTTGACGTTGTTAATGGTTTACATTAAAAAATTTATAATCTCTGAAAATTTCCATTTAGGCTGGAAAATAGAAAATAATATGATTCCCAAAAGTGGGAATATGAAAATAAAATTGTCAATGAAATCTTTTTCTTCTTACCCTTCTTTCCTTCTGCATTTCATAATTAAGTTTATGTTTTGTTTGTTTACTACATAGGCCGTATTTATTTTTCTTAGTTGTGTATGGTTTGGTAGTATCCTCTTGCACTTATGTAAAAGAAAATGATGTAAGGAGCTGATCTATTATTTCAACGACAAAGGTTATCACATAAATAAAAAATGACTTTTTCTAGTTTATGTGTTCACTTAAGTTGGTGGAAGAGGCAACTTTCAAAATGCCCAAGATATCATTCTTTTGTAACATTTAAATGGGTCTCTGATACACATAATCAAATCAATTCATTCCACCTCAAAATAAATATGATCTACTTCTATTGGTGATTTGTTTGTGTAATGTGCATGCATTTATACATTTTTATCACAATATTTATATACTCCTGTGGTCTATAAGCTTATTTTCAAAAGTGAGACATGCTTACTTAACTGAAGACTTGTGGCTAAAATATACCTTCTTAGGATATTAAAGTGAATTCATAGGAGGGGAAAAACAGAAACTCTAAGTAGAAGTTTAGCATTGGTTTCTAATTTGTTTTAGGGTAGGCAACTGATGCAAAATTATTAACAAAAATAGATGCCTAAAAAATAAGATACTGCCTTAAATTTAGCAAATAATTAATTGTTCTGGCTCTCTCAACTTAGACTCCATAGCTATTAGGTGTCAATGGGAAAATAAGCCTTATGGATTTAAAAAAAAGCTTAAAATTTTTCTACTCTGAGACACTGGATAATTTTCAAATGCCCAGATAACAAAAAATTAAAAATTTAATAGCACTAATTCAAAATGTAACATTTTTTAGAAACTTTCTAAAAGCCACTTTTATCAAAAATTATTTAAAATTAGAAACAATAAAGTTTACTTGAAATATAAATTCTATAGTGAAATTTTTAAGGTCCAAGACTCATTCAAGCTACACAAGGGAATTTGAAAGGAAATTTTAAAATGAAGATAAGGAGTTGTTGAACAGTTTTTCTCTATGTAAGCTGTACTCAGATTTCTTAAAGATGACTTTATTCTGACAATGAAAAGTAAAATTTAGTTGAGCATTACTTTTGCCTCATTTTTCATTATAAAAATTTAATAATTGAATAACATATATACTTAAGAAAATTCTAAACTGATCCTTCCCTGTTTTGTTACCCCAATATTATTAGATTCTTTTTTTTTTTTTTTGCTGAGTCAGTGTTTTTATTAATCAGTATTTTTTATTATGGTTTTGTGGGGTAGAGTTAAGGGTTAGGTGTACAATTACGTTTCATTCAGGCACCCTGTTGATAAGAGGTGTTTTCCCATCCCC
>NW_007258217.1:0-697 GCF_000164805.1 Carlito syrichta | reverse complement strand
GTAGTCTGTCTCATTCTCTCTTGATGGTTTCTTTGGCTTTGCAGAAGCTTGTCAGTTTAATAAGGTCCCATTTGTCTATCTTCTCTCTTAAGTCCTGTGGGTTTCGGGTTTTGTACAGGAATTGGATGCCAGTTCCGATTTCCATGAGAGTATTTCCTTCCTTTTCTAAGGTTCTTATGGTTTGAGGTTTTAATTTAGGTCTCTGATCCATTTGGAGTTAACCTTTGTGCATGGGGATAGATAGGGGTCCTGTTTCAATCTTCTGCATGTGGTCAGCCAATTTTCCCAGCACCATTTACTGAATAGGTTCTCCTCTCCCCATTGGTAGGTGGTGGAGGCTTTGTCGAAGATGAGTTGGTGAGAAATTGAGGTTTTGATTCTGGAATCTCAATTCTGTTCCATTGATCTATATGCCTGTTCCTGTACCAATACCAAGCTGTTTTGATGATTGTAGCTTTATAGTAAAGTTTGAAGTCTGGTATTGTGATACCACCTGCTTTGTTTTTTTTGCTGAGGATTGTTCTGGCTATTCTTGGTTGTTTGTGTTTCCATAGGAATTCCTGTGTTGTTTTTTCTAGGTCTGAGAAGAATGTTGTTGGTAATTTAATGGGTATTGCATTGAATTTGTAGATTGCCTTAGGTAAGATGGACATCTTCACAAGGTTGATTCTTCCGATTCATGAGCATGGGATGTTTG
>NW_007258216.1:147900-156628 GCF_000164805.1 Carlito syrichta | reverse complement strand
TCTGCTCCTGTTAAAGATCTGTTTTCAAGGTTGTATTATTGAATAGTGCTCTATCATATCAGAAGAATATAGGATTTACAAGTAACTGGTCAACTATGCAATCTGGCATTAATTGTGAATTTTCCTCTAAACTAAATTTAGAGCATCTGTATTGAGGAATATAGAGTTATGTTAACAGAGATTCACAGAGAAATATGCCCACTTCCCTCACATATTTCTGCCTCTTATAACCTATACTACCAGTTCATACCTTCATAAGCACAATCTAATAAAATAAATAAATAAGAAAAGTAGACTGCAACTGGATAACTGGATAAAATATGCATGTTTTCTCAGTCTCTTCCTTTAGAGTGAAAAGAAAAAAGGAAGGAAGGGAGAGAAGAAGGGAGGGAGGGAGGAAGATGGAAGGAAGGGAGGAAGGAAAAAGGAAGGAAGGAAGGAAGGAAGGAAGAAAAAGAAAGAAAGAAAGAAAGAAAGATAACAAAGTTATCTTGTTAACTCATTTAATGTATATTAGTCAATAAGAAAGAAAGAAAGAAAGAAAGAAAGATAACAAAGTTATCTTGTTAACTCATTTAATGTATATTAGTCAATAAGAAAGAAAGAAAGAAAGAAAGAAAGAAAGAAAGAAAGAAAGAAAGAAAGAAAGAAAGAAAGAGAAAGAAAGAAAGAGAAAGAAAAAGAAAAGGATGTGATGATCAGAGGTATGTGGTAAACACTCACTATACTTTGGGGGATTATAGACAAGTATAGTCATTTGAATTTATAGGTTTGAGGTTAAAATATGCATAAGCTAATTACAAACTTGTTATATAACTTTTTTGAATATCATTAACTTACTCTTTCCAATAATTAGTTTCACTAATTGGATGTTTTTCATATGCTGGACACAAAACTCAATGTAGTACATGCACTATTAGTATTTAATTGTAGAACTATGCTGCAAAGAGCATCGTCATGCACATTTTACAAATGAATAAACGAGGATTCAGATAAGGTCCACCAGTCTCTAGTAAAAAAAAATTGAGGTTTGATGCCAGGTCTTTCTCAAAGCTAACACATCTATACTTAACTACTATACTAGATAGCTTTTCAAATTCATTTTAAAGGGGTACTTTAAAATAAAAACAGCAAGAAGAGGAACTTACAGTCTTTATTTCACCTATCACCAAAATAAGTCTGTCTCTAGATATTATTTTTTACTCTTACAACATAAAGTTATCTTGTTAACTCATTTAATGTATATTAGTCAATAACGTTAAAACTTCTAAGTTTATCAAGTACACTAACTGTATTTTTCTTTTGTTAACAAAACCATTTCATGTAGAAAACATTTTTGAAATGAGCAAAGATAATTATGACATCAATTTTGAATTTTATAAACATCTTAAAGTATTCTCAGTATTAAAAGTATTTTATTTTAAAACATAGCATCCTTGAATTTGATGGGCAGCTATGTACCTACTCTCCAGAAAATAGTCATATGCTTGGAAGTTTCAAGACGGCTTTAGAATATTAGTTAAATAGGAATGTTTAAGATAATGATGAAAACAAAAATGAAAAGTTGTGATGCATTAACCATGTACTATGTGCAAGGAAAATTGAATGAAAATTCTTGAATTTGTTATTAATCTACATTGTTAGAGTTTAGGAGCATACTAAATTCCATGTTGTCCTAACTATAAATCAGAACATTAATGAAGAATAGTCCCTTTTGAACTAGGGCTTCTCAACCTGGGGTGCATGAACTTCAGTAAACATACATCCCAAAAATATTATTCAATTTTTAAGTGCTGTTACTTTTTTTTTTCTGGGCAGAGAGTTTATCACTTGCACCAACTGGGCAAAGGTATCTATGACCTCCAAAATAAGAACTAAAGATGAAGGAGTAATATTATGCATGACACTAAAATTGTGACCAATATATAGGGACAGTGAAAAGTGTTTTTTTGAAGTACTGTTTATTAAAAAATGAAAAAGTATACATTGCGACTTCCTATAGCATCTCATCTCCATAAAATAGGATTTATAGAAGATTTGCAGTGTATCATAATGTAAACAAATAGTTGTCATCTGTTTATAGGCAATTTTTATTCTCTTCCACTTTTATTAAGTTTTTAAAGTGTTATTTTTAAAGTTTTCTAAATGCCTATTTTACATTATGCTAGAAAAACCAATATCTTAATTTAAAGATATATCAATAAGTTACATAACACAAAATACCTCCAATATGAATCCCTTTGTCACCACCATATTCTCCTGAAATTGATTTTCATTTATCTAGGAAATTTGATTTGAATAAAAACAATCCTGATTCATTTATTCTGAACAGTTCCCTGATGGTGCTGTAGAGAATGTGAATATTCATTAACTTATAATTTACATTCAATTCTCCAATGCTTTCCAGTTGGGAAAATGTGGTCTTTATGTCCTCTAAGTTCTTTGCAAAAGGGGAATGCTTATTGTATGATTTTTATAGACAATCTGGTATGTATGATCCAAATTAGATTTTGAAAAGCTTTCTTGCTCCAAATTGGCAGTTATTTAAGGACAGTGGCAGAAGATTCTTGTCTCCATCATATCTCTTCTTTTCTGAGATTGTATACCTTTTTATCGGTTTCATTTTATACAAACCAATGAAAGTTTTTGAAATAAAGTCAGTCATATATCTACAATGCATTTTCTTAATGCAACAGAAATTAAGCTGCTATTTGCATTTTTATGACCCTGAGTTTTGACATTTACTTTATTTTGAAGGGGCACTTTAAAGACATTTTATTTAATAGTTCTTTGATCATATAGGAAACAATCTTTTTAAAGGTCAGAATGATATAAAATTATTAATTTCAACTACAGGTCTTTAGAGTTTAATGGGACTTGAGAGGTTATCTGGTATTTTGTCCCATCTGATGCCACAGTTGTTTCAAATTTTTCTAACATCTCTTGAATACCCTAAACAATCTAGAACATATTATCTTATTTGGTAAGACATTCTGAATCAGATAACTTAAATTTTAGACAAAGTTCTTTATTAAGCTAAATTCCAATGCTTCTCATTTGAAATGTTAGTAACTAATTTTTGCCCTGACTTTTAGGGTTATATGAAAAAAAGTCTTATCATTCTTTTACATTCCACAAGAAAAGGACTTGCTGCAAGCTACAACAAACCAGTGCAAACTAGACTAAGCAAAGAAGATAATGTATTGGATCAGTACAGAACTGACCAAGTGGAGTTTAGTGCTAAGTGTGCCACATAATTAGGGTTTTGGTTTTCCACCTGAAGACCTGTCTCAGTGTGGGTTACTGGCTGTTTCGATGGGACAGTCTGTTACGCTTTACATAAATTTTAGTTGTTTTGTACAACACTATCGAACACTATGATATTTTTTTCATGTGTCCCTGTTACTCACATAAACTTTATCTTTTGTATATGACTCTCCTTTTAAAACCAAATTCTCGGATTTATAATCATGATACTTCATGCTGTATGATATAAACTATGATAATAACTGGTTGATATCTTCCCTGATTTGGATCACTGTAAATTTTATGAATATGTCAGGTACATCCTTAGGTGATGTATATGGAGATCGCCTAACACTATACTGATGCACATACTCTCAAAGTCAATTTGACGTAATCTGTGGCATCATTTTAACCATTACTAAAATGGTTGAATGGCATAAGATAAAATCTGCCATAAGACTTTACTTTTCTATAATGCCAAGCTTACTTTTAGTTAATCATTGCATATAAAACTAAAGTCTCATTCAAACTTTGTTTGCAAACTTAAAATGAAGTAAAATACTTAAAATATCTGGTTGATATGTACACACACATGCACATATGCATGCATTTATATTCATATATGTACATGCATATACAATCTAGAAAAGCAACACTTTACACAGTACTTGTCTCTGAGAGTGAACTAGATATTTTTTTCCTTTTCTATAAATATTATATTTTGCTTTCCAAACGAAAGTATGGCTTATTTTATGTTGGGCTTTACCATAGCTTGTAAGCCTAAGTTTCTTACTTGGTACAATTTTCTCTGATTCAGAGAAAATATAAATAAATTAATATACTGTTTTAGTTCTCAGTTATCACTTTTCATTCTAACTGCTTAAAAGATGTCTACTTAATAACTTATTCCAGAATTTTCTAGGAGGTAATGTTGGATTCCTGATCTTTGGTTTATGGATTCTATCTCAATCTTCTAGGCATTTGTCTGACTCATTCTTCTAGTATCTCTTTGTCCACAAGTCCATGGCCATTACTCTAGTGGATGCTGCACTCAGATCCCCCCTTCAAGATCGATGGACTTGTTCCCTACAGCTGTTGCTGCTGGTAAAAGCCCTTCCTGTCTAGGTATTTCCTTTAACTGAAGACAACTGCCTCACATAAAGCCATGTTCTTTACCTGGGGACAGCCTGCATCCAGTGACTCCTGCATAAAGACACACCCCTTGTGAGAGAAGCTGAGTGCCTCCACACCCTCACCCACAGCCTCAGAAATCTCCATGAGATCACTTGAAATTTCTGTTGTAACTTCTGTACGGCTCAACTTCACCATTCCTTTGGCCCTTCTTTTTAAACTAGTGTTTCTCCCAAGGGCACTCCCTAATAAATTTCTTTAATGGTACTCTCCATCTTTGTCTGCCTCCCAGAAAACCCAATTTGAAGCAGTTAGCTAATCCAAGTCATATTTCTCATCTCTGTGTTCTCAGAGCAATGATTTAATTTGTGGGGTAGACAGTTTCTTACACATTTCCATCCTCTCACTCTCTATAGTCTTACTTGAAATGTAGTTTTTTCTTAAATATTTTTGTCCAAATTTTCCAGTCATATCCGCACACAAAAAAGTAATTTTATGTCACTTTTTCTTTAGCTGTGTCGCTAAATAGGAATTTACTGAAAAGTATTAAAAGCTTGTGTTTTATTATCTGAAACTTCAGAGTTTTAGTGAAAATGTTGGCACAACTGTATGGGTGAATATAATGAGGCATAGGACAAAGAGAGTATTTTTCCTAGAATGACCTATTTTTTAGTGATATTATTCACATTTGACATCAGATTTTCTGTACCTAAAAACGAGTATCATTTATTCATTTCACTAAAGTATTTTGAGACTATTCAACCTATTTAAAGTTCCAATGCATTTCTTATAAAATAAAATAAAGCAAAAATAAATAGTTTGAAAGAAAAATGACAGTAAAATATATCATGCAAAGTAAAAACCAAATTTAATATACCTAAAGATAAACATAGCAAAAGTATCAAGGGCCTCAAAAGCTACAAAATTATGTTGAAGAACACACACACAAAATTGAATCTGGGTTTGATGACTCAGCCTGTAATCCCAGCACTTTGGGAGGCCAGAGGATTGCCTAAACCTGGGGGTTTGAGACAAGCCTGGGTAACTTGGTGAGACTTCGTCTCTACAATAAACCAAAAAATAAGACAGGCATGGTAGCACATGCCTGTAGTTACAGCTACTTGGAAGGCTGAGGTGGAAGGGTTGCCTAGGCCCAACAGGTTGAGGTTGAGGTGACCATGAGCATGCTACTGCACTCCAACCTGGGTGACAAGGAGAAAAACTCTAACACACACACACACACACACACACACACACACACACACACACACACACACACAAATTGAAAAGAAGACAAAGGTTATGATCTGGAGGTTACAATTATCTCAAAATAAACATTTTATTGTAAAAAAACTGTGTTTGCAGACAATGAATTAAAATACTCTGTAAACAACTTCAGTAAATTAATGATAAAAATATCAGCACTTCATTATAAAATATGCCTGAGTAATGTAATTGGTTCTACCACTTACTAACTTTGTGTGACAGGGCAGAGTACTAAGTTCTCATGAGCCTTGGACTGCATCAAATTTGAACCATTAACATCTACCTTATGGAGTTAATGTGAGTACCAATAGAGACAGTGCAGCCTCTAAAACATACTGCCTGATTCTTGCTTTTCTCAATTAATTCAATTATCAATAGCTACCCTTAATCTTCTTAAAAATATATACATATTTACATATATACATATATATGTGTGTATGAGGAAAAAATCGACTTCTAGAAATAAAGGAAATTAAAATGAAAATTAAAATGAGGCACCATATCTTACATAAAACTGGCAGATTTTAAAATACTTTAATCACATTATTAAAAATAACAAAAACAGTTCATGAACACCCAATAAATTGCAGAATTTTATATGTTGGCCATTGCATGACTTTTTAGAAAATATTTTGCTATGTTGCATAAGAACATTTGATATGACAAATATTTACCATAAATTTACTGAAAAGTTTAAGAAAAGGAAATATGATCTTGATAACACAGCATTAAATAAAGCTCATAGACCTTCAGTCTTATTGAAAGAATAATTATTATTTTGTTTTGGAAGAAATAAAATAATAAACTCCAGTGAATAGATTTTTCATAGGAATATAACTGTTTTGCTATATTAGGAAAAGAAAAAGAAAAATAGGTATATTAAGGAAGATTACATAGAAAATCATATTTGAAATGTAAAGGAAGCAAGTGGGAAATTATGCCAATTGAATCATATTCTATGCAAACTGACATTTTTATGCTATATTAAGCAAAATTACTCCATTTCCCAGAAATTTCTGGGTACTCAGTCACCCACTGTGAACTATAAATATTAGTTTTACTTCCAAGTATTTCCCTCCATGGAAATGTTTGCTATTTTTTTTTAATGCAAGAATATAAAGGGGAAATATATTCCAGAACATTACTAAACTTTGTCAAGAACAGTGACAAGAGAGATTTCTATTAGTGGAAAGAACATAATAATGTCCCTTAACTTCATAGATGCTTGGTGAGGTCACTTGTAGAATTACGGGTGTTAGCTGAAGAAATGTTCTTATTTATTTATTTATTTATTTATTTTACTTATAGAAAAGGTTTTTTGCTCTATATTGGTAGTAAAAATAATGCAGAGAATTATTTATTTCACCCTCAATTAAATAAATAAAGGGGAGTACAAAGAAAAATGGTAACAACAGATCCCTTATAATAAAAAATATTTATTTATGCTTTGTCCACTATGAAGAAATTGATAAGGCACATAAGAAACACGTTTCCACCCGCATTTTAGGAATCTCTAAAGATCATTTATTTAAATCGGTGTGTCTCAACCAAAATGTTCCTAGCAAGGGAGGAAGGAAGTGAAAAAAGATGAAATGAAAGAGTGAGAAATAGGCTTAATCAAAGCTTATCAAGAAGAAAGACATAAAAGGGAGTGAGCTGGTACCTTCTTCCGACCACCTTCCATCCCCTTTGCTGTTTCCAGGAGAAGTGTCTCAGTAGTTTCTGAATTTACACCTACTGGAATGACTAAAACTTTATTTCTATAAGTTTTAATGTAATCACTTAGTTTACACAGAAAGTAACAAACACAATGAAAGTAGTTTTCCTTTCACCTCCCTTCAAAGATGCATGCATATTTTCACATTCAAAAAAAGTTCATTTTTTTCTCACAAAAGGGTAACAGTGAATTCATTTAGAACTCATTAAATATGAATTATCAATGATTTTAAATCAATGCTTTATTTTATTTCTATTGCTAAGCATCAGTTGACAACTTGGAATGTAGCATTTTAGTATTTATCATTATTGGTTTAGGGACATAAAATTTTTTTCTGTGCTATGTTAATATTCTTATTTTTCATTTGTTGTGCAAGACAAAATTTTTCCACTGGCCAGGACACAGTTTCTTTCCAAGGAACGAAGAACATAATTCAGCTTATATGATGGACCAATCAGTAGAAATGAAAAATAAGATTTATTTTGTATGCACATATATGTGAGTAAAGAACAAATGAAACTAAAATGCTTTGGACAGACCAATTATCTTTTGTCTCAAGCATACCCAGAGTGTCTTAAAAACACAGAATATACATTGTTTGAGTCAATAAATCATTCAGTGTGAATGCTTTGCTCTATTCTTCACACAGCATAATTAGAAAACTAAACAGGGTGTGCAGTGGATCCAGGTGTAGAGATGATGTTTAATTAAAAATGGGACAACTTCCAAAGATTTGTTTTAAGTTGCAATTTTATGTTTTTGCTCTGTTGAACATTGATCTAAATTTCCAAAGTGGAATCACTTTAGGAGGGGTTAATTTTGCTTCTCTGAAAGTGAGCCATTTCAGTTTTATTTTTCCCCCAATGATTAGTCTGTATTTTCTTTAACACTTCCATTTTGTTTTGGATACATTTACTATTTCCATGAGGGTTTTTTAATTAAATAATTATTTATTACTATAAGCCAAGCACTGAGCCAGATGTAAAAGACGATGGTAAAGGAAATACAGGTGGTGTCTTTCCTCATAAAACTTACATTGACATAAGAGAGGCAGAAATGCTGTATTCTGCCTCTTTTACTTTAATGTAAGTTTCATGAGGAGAGATACTGCCTGTATTCCCTTTAGCATTAATGCTAGTTAGTTGTTCTAATTCAAGCTCTAACATTCTCATTTCTGCACACAAAAATACCACATTCCATCCTGTCACCTTCCATCCCCTTTGATGTTTCCAGGAGCAGTGTCTCAGTAGTTGCTGAATTCACACCTACTGGAATGACTAAAACTTTATTTCTATAATTTTTTTTTTTTTTGAGTTGGAGTCTTACTCTGTCACCCAGACTGGAGTGCAGTGGCTGCTCCCGGCCACC
>NW_007258216.1:116653-146740 GCF_000164805.1 Carlito syrichta | reverse complement strand
AGTAGCCGGAATTACAGGCATGCGCTACCACGCCCGACTGATTTTTTGATTTATTGTAGAGATGAGGTCTCACTGCCCAGGCGGGTTTCGAACCCGCGGGCTCGGGCAATCCACTCACCTCAGCCTCCCAAAGGCGCGGGATTACAGGCTGAGTCACCGAGCCCAGCTAGTATATCTTTTTCTAAAAATTTTATATTTTAGTTCATAGAAACATGTAAGTGTGCTTGTATGTCTATGCATTTCTGTACATACCACTATATAACAGAGTATGTTTCTATTATCATTATTTTAAAATTAGAGCATATTTTCACCAAATATAGAGTATATGCTAAAGAACAGATGATTTATAGTATAAATCGTATTCATATATAGTATAGTTTTATGTATACCATACATAAAACTCAATTTGTAGAGTCTCAAGAAGCCACTTTCAAGTACAGTATCAGAAACTTTAGACCAGAGAGTAACTTCAAAGATAGGCTTACATATTATTATGCTTTGAGTGGGGAGGAATCATGAGTGAGACATGGAACACTTTCACGTAAGAATATCATTTCAATAATCTCAAGACAGTTTATTTGAAATTTTAGGTTTTATAGTTTTAGTTGTTTCTTTCAAAGGAAATTCTAAGGTCTGTGGCAATGGTTTTCAAATATGGTACATGAGAATCACTTGAAGAGCTAATAAAGAACTTGCTGGCGGACATTTGTGGAAGTCTGATATAGCCAGGCCCCTGCTGCTATACCAATTTCTCTGGTGATTCTCATACACACCAAAGTTTAAGAATAGCTTTGTTAATGGCAGACAAGTAGCAGAAATTATTTATTTACTTATAACTCCAAGTCACACTTGCCCTTGTGACTTGGAGTTATAGTAAATAAATAACTATAATTTATATATATGTAGTATATGTGTATATGGACATTTGTAAAAAGTCTTACATAATTACAAGTGTTTGCTGTCAATGTTTGCCTATATGGTAGATGAAAGAGTATTTCATTGTCATTTTAACTTGCATTCCTTCTACTATAAAGGATTTGAGAATTTTTTAATATGTTTAAAGATTATTTTCATATATTTTTTCATAAGCTATATACTTTTACTCCACTTTTTAAATTTTTAAAATTTGTGTGATTATTAGAGGTATAAGCCCCTTATTCTTAAGTGAAAAAGACTGTCAAGACTATTCTAGGTTTCGGGGTTTTCATGGAAAAAGACAAGAAAGATAAAGAACAGCAAATTCTCTGGTGTGTTAAACAAAGGCAGTTAATTCAAATGTGGGATTTGCCTTGGAATGTATAAATAGTGGTTTTAGATAATATGTGGATATAGTACTAAATTGCTTTGAGTCTCTCAGTGATTCATCCTTCTCATTATATAAGAAAGAGTCATTTTGGTATTATTTGATAATCTTGTGTTTTTTGAAAGAAGAAAAAGGCCTCGGACTCATAGCCATATGCAGGAACTTCTATCTAACTATAATTTAATAATAACATCTTATTATAATTATTATACTTTTACCTTTTTTGTGGTAACACTTTGTATTTATGGAAGAGAGAAGCTGAGAGTAATGAAAAACCCATTTATGCCAGTAATCAATGGAATGATGTTAAAGACATGCCAATACATATATAAATAAGAGTATAGCCGATACCTGGACATGGCTAAATCATGTAGGTGATTAAGAATGAAATTAAATTTTAGCCTTGTATTAACTTCTTATAAGTATGCAGTGAATAGCTTTAAGCATGTTTAAAAATTTTGCTTTTGTTTTTCATGTTAATCAGTGTCATCTGGGGTACTCTAGCTCAGATGAGATAGTTGTACATCCCAATGATGTGGTCTTTTGAATACTAGTTCAGGCTTTTTTTTCTTTCTAAGTGTTTTCCATTTTAAGAAAGAGGAGAAAAAAGGTAAAATAAGAGAAAGAAGGAAGAAGAAAACAACAAGAACAACAAGAAGAAAGCATAGAATTTTATATAAGCAGATTGGCACAAACATTTCTTATAAGGGTAGATGATAATCCAAGACTCTAGTTCCTAATAACTGGTTTCATTTAAATACTAATACAACAATTAATACCAAATATATATAAAATTAATTTTTGTGGACTTCTTTTTATGTGACAGAACAAGTATATTATCTTTTTCAAATGCTAAGAGTCATGGAGGAGAGATTTACTATGATCCCCATTTTATCTATGAAGAAATGGCATCTTACTGATGTTAGGAACTTGCTTAAGATAACAAAATTAAGAGTGAAAACTGGAGCTTGAACTCAAATCAGACAAATACCTAGTGTCTGTGCTTTTAACCCCAGTAGTATCAAGTCTCCACGTAAACTACAACTTATGAAGACTTTTCCAATATTATGTTATTTCACTAGTCCTGTACAAAAGTCACCTGAAATAAGCATGATGGGAATTGTATCCACTAGAGAAAGTTCAGATTTGAATGCAATTAGGAGGTTTGTTCTCAGCTACAATATCTACCATAGAAGCAGGGCTACAACATCTGTCTTCAAAAAGTTATAGCCTGCAGGTTTTTACTGGGTAGTTTCTGCATATACCTCAGACTCCAAGTTAGGTGGCAGATACTTACTGAATATCTGTGGAAATCTCTAGCTACGAAGTTGTCCAGGCCAATAATGATGAACTCCAGACCAAAAATTCTAGGGCTGTATTCCGAATCTTCAACTTAATTCTCAAAGAGCTAAGGCCATTCTTGAGAGAGCCTGGCCAAACTTAAATATCCACATATTGCAGCAAATTGAATGGATTTGGAGTCGATCATACTCAGTGACTTATCACAGAAACAAAGAACTGAGTTCCATATGTTCTCACTCATCGGGTGACCTTGAACAATTATAATGCTGTAAGAAAGCGATTGGCAGTAGTGGGAAACTGTCAGGAGAGGGGTGGGTGGCATGGGACAGGCAGTTGAAGGAAACTGCTAGGGGAGGGGGGGCATACCTCATCAACAAGGGTACCTGCATGATCAATGTTTGTGTACCTAATCCAGAATTGTACCCCACAACTTTATAATAAATAAAGAATTTTTTTTTTTTAAAGAGAGAGATAAGGCAGGTCTTGCTGATCCTGGTGGCTCTGCGACTCCTTACTTCCTGGTTTTTTTGCCCCAGGAAGATTCCTCCAGGATCCTCACTTCAGTAGGTCTTTACACAGTTCCTGTGAAGGGTCCTTTTTCAGTTTTGAAAAACAACGAATGTCTTTAAAAGCAAAGTTTACTATTTATTTAAATTCAATTAAAATTCATAAAAAACTATTTTTACAATTTTAAAAATTGAGACATTATGAAGAGTATTAAAGAAAACATATACAATCCCATAGGCAGAATTGACATTCTATAGCATTATTTATTATCTGCTAGCATTTTAAAAAGAAATTTTATGACATACATATACATTTCTTTTAAAAATTCCTTTGTATCTTTTTCAACACCAGTCTCAGAGGCAAAATATTTTATAATTATATATATTTTTAGATGAGGGTCTTACAGTATTGTCCAGCTGGTCTTGAACGACTAGGTTTAAGAAATCCTTTTGCCTCAGCCTCCCAAGTAGCTCACAAATTTTTCAAACTAAAATTTTTGATACTTTAAAAGCGTTCATTTTATATTGTAAAACATATATAGATGTAAATAATTAATGTTTTAACATAGATTTTTATATAAATCATACTGATTTGTGTCTTAAAATTTTTATCTAATGTTATTTTCAAATACATCCATAATTATGATATTTAAGATTATATGTATATGATATATAAATATGCTATTTAATCTATGCATAAATATATAAGAATGTATGTTTATTATTAAGTATATGTGTCTATATTTTTATATATACTAATTCTTTTAATTCATTCCTTTTTACTACAGATAATATTTCATAAGATGAATTAACTATATTTCACTGTGTAATTTATCTTTTGATAGTCAGGCTCTTTTCATCTATTCCTATTTTGCAGTTTACAAAAAGGCTCAGTAAGACCAATCAGCTAGTAAAAAGTGAAGTCAAGATTTCAATTCAAATCCATCTAATTCCAAAGCTAAGAATGTCTTAATTGTATGTACCTGATTTTCTTTTATTTTTCAAAATTAGAAAGTATGTCCTTTAAACCACATGTTCAAAGACAAGATTGTAGACACATGCTAGGAATTTAAAAGTGAATTCTGTATATACAGACAAGATCACTTTCTAGCATTTTGAGTATTGCAGAGTAAATGAGGATGAACAAAGATCAAGAAAAATGTAAAAAGAGATTGTTCATAGCAAGATTCATAAGTAGCCATGAATGTTTGGCATTGACTTGAACAAACTGCATACTGTTTCATATTTCAAAAAAGTAACAGTATTTCCAAACTTCCATGTGGTAGGCATCATGTTAGGTTATTTTCAAGTATTATTGCTAAATATTATAATAGCCCACAAAAGAAGTACAGATGCTTACCATTATACAGATGAGAAACTGAAGCTAAAGTCTGAATAATCTGCCTATAAGATAACAAATAAGTAGAGAAATTGGGATTCTAATTCTGAACTAACCCAAATTTTTGTTGATACCATCACACCATGTTCAGATCAAAGAACTAGAATTAAAGTTGCTGAATCGGACTTCTAGTATGCCTCCTTATATGGTCTTATGTCAGATAATAGTCCAGTAGTATTGATGCACAAAAGGCTGCTTTATTTAGATCTTCCTCAAAACCTCTTAATTCATTTTCATTTTTGATTTTGTGTTTTTACCACTAACAAAAGAATTGAAGCCTTTCTCTAAAATTTAAATATCACCCACTGATCTAATGGAATTGCATGTATTTTTACATTATATACATTCTTAACCTGCAAATGATAATGTAGGACTAGAATAAACTGGATTTTTACTCTCAAAATAAAGATGAAGAAAACAGGTTCAAGTGCAGAGTAGCTGTTTAATACATGTTTTTGGAATTGAACTGTCTGAAATAAAGTTCTGGATAGTTATATTTTTATTTATAAAGAATGGTAAATATCTGAATAATTCCAAACTACAGGTTTCAATAAATTATTAAGCTATTAGACGGCAATTATTGAACTGAAATAGTGTTTTGTTTAGCTCATCCCTTTATTGTGGCCTTAGAACCTAAGTTAAGAAGATTAAGAAATGAGTGATGATTTTCCTCTGAGAATGTAAAGCTCTCTTGTGGTGTGTTGTGGTTACCTGGTGATTCTCTGAAGGCTGCTGTCTAATGACCTGGAAAATTAGAAAGGGATGGATATACTGATATCTTGGGATTTAAAAAAAGCTTCAGGCCAGAGAAGCAACGAAATTAAAGTTCTGATAGATCAATTGAGAAGACCTAGGTTGGCATCACAGGGTCATTACTTAGATCTTTTAAACAAGACACACAATTTAAAAATAAAAACTAAAAAAGCTCCTCTGGATTTCTTATTCTATACTATTGCATTCAACTTTGACTCTGAAACTTCAAAACAGCAAAAAAGACTTTAAAAATAGAGGTATTAGAGTAGGGGGAATCTGAGATTAGGAATTGCCACCAAAAACTTCATTCTGTCTAGCAAATTCCACTAGTCTGTGAGTCACAGAAGATGAAGCTATGCACTGATCACACAACTTACTTTGTCCTTTACTTGAAAATGTACTTAGTTATTTTCTAAAAATTCATGTGTGTGTGGTGCGTGTGTGTGCGTGCATACGTGCGTGCATGTGTGTGTGTGAATAATTCAGGACTTGTCATTAGCACTGTGCTAGGCACTATGGTAGTCAATGGTGGGGGCTAGATGCACACAGATGCAAAGACATCGTTCTCATGAATTATATTGTTGTTTAGGTGAAGAGTCTTCCACAGTTGAGAAAGAGTATTTGTCAGGGTTTTCCAGAGAAATAGAACCAATAGGAGAGAGAGAGAGAGAGAGAGAGAGACAGAGACAGAGAGACAGAGAGAGAAGAGAGGATTTATTATTAGAATTGACTCTTTGATTATGGAGGTTCAGAAGTCCCATGACCTGCCGTCTACAAGCAGGAGACTTGGAAAAACCAATGGTGTAATTTAGTCGGGGCCTGAAGGCCTGAAAACCAGGGAAGCCAGTGATGTCACTCCACGTTACAGGTTAGAGGCTTGGAAACTTGAATTGGGGGATGCTGGTAAAAGTCCCAGTGTCTGAAAGTCCGTGAACCAAGAACTCTGATGTCAAAGAGCAGAAGGAGATGGATGTCCAGCTCCAGAAGAAAGAGAGAGAATTCATTCTTCCTCCACCTTTTAGTTATATCTAGGCCTTCTTTAGTTATATCCAGGCCACTCTTACTTAGGTAAGAGTGGATCTTCCTTCCCTACTCAGTCTACAAATTCAAATGATAATCTCTTCTGGAGACATCCTCTCAGGCATACCCGGGAATATTATTTTACCAGCTGTCTTATACCAATCATGTTAACACAGAATTAACCACAACAGAGAGTAAACCGTAAGAATTAAGAAATAACTTGCTTTACAGATACTTTGAATACATAGTCAAAGTCTGAATTTCAGCACAAATAATATGTTATTGCTAATAAGACAAGACAAAAAGTCAAATTGCCAAATGTTTACTACAAGACATAAGTGGTCATTGTTTTGAGAGATAACTCACAGGGTTTTGTAGAGGATAAGAGTTGGCATGAAGGGTAAGAAAAAGTGGGTAAATGTCACCAAAGGCAAGATGAGATCGACCCTCTGGCTTCATAGGTTGCAAAACACCTAAAAGAGCCTTCCTGTCTCCAAATATCACATAATTCTACTAATTGCTGTTAGTCATAAATAAATATTTGATTTCCTTTAAAGATCACAGTTCTCTGTGCAGTTCTGGTCTCTTTCTTGTAAATTCTTACAGCTGAAGTCACTTGACATTTACATTCAAGCCCAAGCCCACCTGGAACCAATTATATTCCTCTCAACAAGTCTCTGCCAATACCCTGATGTCTCGGTGTAAGATCATATCTACCCAATATTTTCTCTGGGTTTTTTGTGATCCTCACACCTGTGTTAAAGCAACTGAACCACAAAATAGCCCTATATCTCTGTCCCATTTGTTTCCTTAACTGCAGGTATTGAGAAAGGAATGCAGTAGTTTAGAACTTGCTCAAGCAACTTAGTTCGCAATGCTGGTGGAAGTCAGAGCCTGAATTCAAATCCAAGCAGTCTGGTTTAAGAGTCTAACTTTTTTATTTGGCTGCTGAGAACTCTAATGAAACTTTTTTTGGTGTGTTTGATGCAGACAATCCTCCAGTAGCAACCTAATTCTCAGTCCTCAGAACCTACTGCATGACTATTCTGCTTCCTTCTGCCTTCAATTTTTGGCTATTTTTTGAGTTCCTCCTGTCCTAGTACAAAGTTGGAGTTTGTGTTTGTTTGTTTTTACTATGACCTTTTATGATGTCACTCAGGTCCCACTTCACCAGGGACTGTGACTCGGTGTAGAGAGATACATTCTTTTATCCACCTATCATTATGTCAAATTAACCAAACTAGACATATGCAAAAGCACATAGATTGATTAAATTCTCTTCTCTGGACCCTTTCATTTGAAAATGTGTCTTAACATTGCATATTCATGAACCATATTATTTGCAGCAGCTGATCAATCACCTGATGTGTATTGTGCAGAACCATAGAGGTTGTGAGGAGCTTTCATTCTTGTAGAGAACATACACAAGCAGAGGGAATAAAAGTAAGAAATTATTACATGTTCAATGACAATACATTTATTTTTGACCTCGTCTTAATTATGTTATTGAGATGGTAAAGGTATCCAAATGAAATAAACAATTTTTCCAGCAAAAATGGGTTAATGTCATAGGGAAAGTTTCAGTAAGGATGTAGTATACTTGGAATTACTGATTTTCAAACGTCCAGGAGTATAATATCTGAATTTAGACCTCCTTGCCTGTCTCATTCTCATTCTCTATTGCCAAATATTTCACACGTGTTGGTTTGGGAGCTGAATGGTATTTATAGCACTCTTTATGCCAATGGCATCCTTCCAGAAGTTGTTCGGGGCATAACATCTAGAGTAAGGAAACTGCCCTATCATATCTCCAGACAATAGTATATTACCCCAAGTCACCACAATGAAAATATTCTATATCTCCATTTATTTAGACTCTATATGAAAATAGAATAGCTTGTTGAAATTTACAGATTACAATTAGAATTCATGTTCCTCAGAAAGAAATAAAAAGTCAACTTGGGATGATTTTTTATTAGGATTATTTTAATAGCACTTTTACGATCTGAATATACATTATAATTGATTAGTTTACATTATTATTGATTCATATATATTCATTTATTATCTGTTTTTACTCACTAGAATGTAAGCATAAAGAGCATCTAAGTTATTCCTAACTGTCCCTGAAACCTAAAACAAAATAGACATGGGACACAGTAAATGCAAATTATACATTTGCTGAGTTAAAAATACATATTATATTGTACACTTAAAATTTGTTAAGAGGATAGATCTCATGACAAGTGTTCTTGCCAAAATAAAAGAAACAAAAATATAGTAAACATTTGTTTTTAATGAGAATTTCTCTCTGTGTGTTTAATATCCTTTAGAATATCAATTATTAAAAATGTTTGCTCTGGAACCTGCAAAAATATTTCTCATATTTTTTAAGATATAGGGAATGTTGCCTAAAAGGGTCTTTCTCAGTTTAATACTCACTGACTCTCAAAGGAATTAAACAAAGTTCTGAATATAAAGAACACATTGAAGCAATAAGTTATTATATCTGGCTGTCATGTTTATTAATGATAAATTCAAATCAACTACCAGAAATAACATCAGAAAAAATTCACATTAAGAAATGTATGACTGATAGTTTGAAAGAAAACAGAAACTATAATCACGTCTTTATTCTTTCCTAATCTATCCAAAGTCTATGCAGAGCCGGCTCTGGCTTCAGTGCAGAGTTCTTAATTCACAAAGTCTGACATAATTTGTCATCTTCTTTCAAAGAAAATGTCTTTTAATTCTGTGCTTTGCCAAAGCTTCATGGGGGCTCAGTTTAGAAGGGTGCAGCTGGAGGGCTCTGATTACCTGGAAAACTATGTTGTCACTCATGCCTGAATCCTGTGCAAACAGTCTCTGCCACTGCTACTGTGCTCTAGCTTTCAGTGGCAAAGATAACGTCAACTTGTTAGCCATGGGGTAGCTGCTTAGGACAAGTACCTTCCGTCACTCTTTACCAACAATATCAAACTTCTTTCACATTCAGATGTAAAGACCTGTGTGTGTGTGTGTGTGTGTGTGTGTGTGTGTGTAATATTTATAATATTATATTTATTACATCTATATATATATAAATCTTAGAAGATGCTGCTTATTTGTTAGATGTGGCTTTCCTATGACCCCATACTTTGCTGATAGTCATCATTTTCTGTTATTCTCATGCTTTAAAATATTGAGAACTGGGACTCCCCACTTGATTCTACACTTTCCAGCTTTGGGAGCTTGGACAAAGGAAGGAGCATTGTGTTACTGCCAGGTCCATTTCCACTGTTTGTGGCAGAGGGATTCTCCTACTACTGAGCAAATGTGCTGAGACTTCCCCAGGCTGGCTTTGAGTTTGTGTCAATTTGTGCCACTGAGTTTTGGAATGGAAAATGCATGGTTTTGAAAATAATCAGAAACAGTTATAGCTTAGCATGACAGGTAAGGAACATAAACTCTGAGGTTCAGATGGCTTTTGGTTCAAACCCTGACTCTACCATGTGCTACTCATGTGCCCTTGAGCTAGTAGTTTAATCTCTATGTGCTCAGTTTCTTCTTCTGTAAAATGAGGATCAATAATGTCTGTCTCATAGAATTTCTTATAAGCAATAAATCAGATACTACCTCTAAAAAGTTTAAAATAATGCCTGACATAATTTTTAGTGAATAATTGTTAGATCTTTTTATTAATATTAGATAAAATATGCAGAATACCCTATACATAATAAGAGGCACTTTTGTCTTCTTGAGAACTGAATTCTTTTCCTACTCTTAATCCTAATGATAACATGTTCAGTCTTTACTGTGGGATATGAATAGTTTTTTTCTCATGGGTAGAAGAAAGAGAAAAGAAATACAAAATCTGGCTATTGTAAGTGAAAAAATATAATATAATGAGTTTTAAATCTGAGTAATATTTTACTAAAATTTTTACCATGATTAATTTCAAATAACATTTGATGCACAAATAGCATTTACTTAATGAATAAGTTTGATAAGGTCTCAGCTGACAATTTTAGTTTTTGTGTATTTGCCTTAAAGACTTGGCCATACAGGACTCTTTTGCTCTCTTGCTTTTATTTTTATGTCTTAGTTTTGTTATTGACATTAGCAGAGTTAGCATCTGGAAATGGAAAAAAAAATAATAAGGATTAATGGAAATCAGCCTTACATTGTAGAAAGATCGCTAAGCTTAGGGTCAAGAAGTCTAGATATTTGTCTTGACACTACAATAATACTATGCTTATTGGGGCCACCAGGGGCCAACTGAGGTCTATTTATTCGTTATCTCATTTAACTGAATTTCACCTCTAAAGCAATCCCTCAGGCAACATGACTATGGCAAATTTTTTGCCAATGGATGAGCCACCTAACTTCCTGACTTTATTTATATAATGAAATCAGATCAAATAATGTCAGGAAAATGATTATTCTAATAATTAAAAGAGATTGTGTACATTAAATTTTTTAAACCTTCTACAGTAATAATTGTTAATACTTTTTTTTTTCCAGACACAATGGAAGGGACTGAGCATACTAGGTAGGCTCTCTCTTCCTCTTCTTATAAAGTCACCAGTTCTCCTTCCAGGATAACCTATTAGTTCGTTGTTTATTAATCTATAAGTTGATTAATCTATTAAAAAGGGCAGAAACCTCATGAACCAATCACTTCTTAATGGCCCCATCTCTAAATATTGCCATATTGAGGATTAAATTTCAACATGGGTTTTGAAAGGAACAAATTTCAAACAATAGTATTTAAGAAAAAAAGTAATAAAATTCAGAATTTTGAGAACATCCAACATTCAACAAAAACCTACTGATAGAAAATAGCCAAATCCTGTAAAAAATATATTGGTTGTAACTTTTCTTTTTGTAGCTGAATTTCTTCCTTGCTATCAATCAATCTTCATGAACTGTAGAAGAAAATTTGAGTTATGCAAAGATTTGGAAGAAAGAGCTAGAGTGAGACTGACAGTGAGAGAGGGTTTAGGGCCTTGGTCCCTGCTGCCTGCTCGTTCCCTTTCCCTACTCTCTCTTCCTTGGCTAATTTTCCACCCTAACAGTCCTAACTATTGTTTGGATTTCACAGCCATGCAGAGCTCCCATATGATTCCCTTACAAAGCTGAGGGTTATGGCACCCAAAGGAAAAACTACTGGTCCAGAGAAGGAGTGTTCTGGCAGTCTCTGTGTAGAAATGGTGTAGAAGTTATAATTGATTCCAGATCTGTAGATTACTAAGTTGTTGCAAACAATTGATATGTTTGATTCTTAATCCTTTAAATATTTGTTTTTACAAATGCATGACTGTACTTTTGTAAGCCACAATTAGTTTTTAAACAATGTATTGAGCTTCCAGACAATAATCTTAGTTCTGTATATCAGAACTAAATAAAGATAATACATTTTGCGATATCACTTACAATGGGCAAATAAAGTGCCAAATAATCTTTGCAAATTTTTTGCCTTCATGTGAAGAGGCTTTTGGTCCATCTCTCCCAAGGAATGTGCAAAGAGCATGATCAGATATTGTTTCAAGTTTTAAAAAATATTATCTTTCTCATGACGAGCCTAATGCCAGATCAGTGTTTCTTGAGTGGAGAAAGTGCCACATTTGATGTTTCATTCACATTTGCACCAAGAAAAGAAACAAATATAATAGATTTCAAAATTCTTTTTATTTTAATCCACTAGCTACAACTGTATATTCAAATAAAATGTAGTCTATCAAGTATGATACATGAAGGGCTATATTGTGTTTAATAATACATAGAAAAAAATTGGGAAGGTAGTTTCCAAAACAAGGGTTAGAACTTCAGAAAATTATAGATTCATGATTTCTGAAGGAAATTTTGTGGAAAATGTCCTACAAGTTGTTCAACGTTACTTCTTTTAAGATGCTTTTGAAAAGCTTAGGAAAAATAAAATGTATGTTTTCACATAATGAGAAATGACTCGAGGTGTGGTATGATACAGACATCACTATTTTACTTTCCTTGGTCTGTCTTCACTTTTATATAGAACGTGTTTTCATGCTGGCTCCCTTTGAGGTTGCAAGATAGCTACAACAATTAAAACATCTAAATGTGACAAGGTCTATAAGAATAAAGAGTTCAACTTTTATTTGTAATCATTTCTCAGACTGAAGAAAATTTTCCAAAAACTGCTAGCCAACTTCCACTTATGTCGCATTGGACAGAATTATATAACATGCAAGAAATACCAATCAATGGCAAAGACCACCATGATTATCTTTTTTCTTTATTTTGTCAGCACTATTATGTAATATTTTATAGAAGATTCTGGCTGTTGCATTAATACCAGAAAAAAATTTAAAATAGCATAATGAATGGGAAAAAGGAGGAAAAGAAATTCTTGTTGGTAGGTGATAGAATATACATTAAGTCTAAGAAAGTCTGCAGACATAGAAAAGGAGAGTATGAAAGGATTTCTGAATAAAAAATATCAACACACAAAAATAATTCTATGCACCAGTAATAATCAAGTGTAAAATCTCATAGAAAACTGATACCACTCAAAAGCATAAATACACAGAAATAAACTTCAAAAGAGATATATAACAACTCCATGAAATAAATTACAAGATGTTATTAAAGGGCATAATAAAAATGAGGGTTTGTCATGGTTACAGATGAAAAGACTCAAAACTAGATTGGTGCCAAATTTCCCCTCTATTAATTCATAAAAGTAATGAAATTTAAATAAGTTTTTTTTAAATTTTAGATTCATGGGTACACGTGTATTAGTTACATGGACATTATTGTGTAGCAGTGGGAATTGGGTTTCAGGTGCCCATTCTTCAGATACTGAACACTGTGCCCTGTGGGTAGTTTTTGAACCCTAGCCTTCCTTCCACCTTCTCCCTTATGAATGTCCCTAGTGTCTATTATTTCCATCTTTGTGGCCATTTAGCTCCCACATATGAGTGAGAAGATGAGGAATTTGGTTTTCTGTTTCTGAGTCAATTTACTTGGGATGATGATCTCCAACTACATCCATGTTGCTGCAAAGGACGTGATTTAATTATTTTGTATGGCTATGTAGTATTCCATGGTGTATATATACCCCATTTTCATTATCCACCGATGGGTTAAGGAGCATTTGGGTTGATTCCACATCTTTGCAATTGTGATTTGTGCTGTGTTGAACACGTTGGTACAGATGTCTTTGTTACGTAATATCCTCTGTTTCTTAGGGTAGATTCCTAGCAGTGGGGTTGCTAGATCAAATGATAGATCTACTTTGAAGTCTTTGAGTAATCTCCATACCACTTTCCATAGGGGTTGTACTAATTTACACTCCCACCAACAGTGTGAAAGTGTTCTCTTTTCTCCACATCCATGCCAGCATCTATTGCTTTTTTATTTGTTTAATAATGGCTACTTCTTGTGTAAGGTATGGTTTTTAATTTGCATTTTTGTGATGCTGTGTGATATTGAGCATTTTATCTCATGTTTATCAGCCATTTGCATATCTTCTTTTGAGAAATGCCTGTTATGTTATTTACCCACTTTTTAATGGGGTTATTTGCTTTTGTTTGTTTGTTTGTTTGCTAATTTGTTTGAGTTCTTTGTAGATTCTGTATGTCAGTCATTTTTCAGATGCATAGTTTGTGAATATCTTCTGTCATTTTATATGTTGCCTATTTACTCTATTGATTATTTCTCTTGTTGTGCAGAAGCTTTTTAGTTTAAGTCCTACTTATTTATTTTTGTTTTAGTTGTGATTGCTTTTGGGACTTTAGTCATAAATTCTTTGCCTAGGTCAATGTCCATAAAAGTATTTTCTAGCTTTTCTTCTAGGATTTTTATGGTTTCAAGTCTGACATTTAAGATTTTGATCTATCTTGAGCTAATTTTTGTATATGGGGAGCTAGAAGGATCAAGTTTTATTTTTCTACATGAAGCTATCCCATTTTCCCAGTACCATTTATTGAATAGGATGTTCTTTTTTCAGTGTATGTTTTTGTCTTTGTCAAAAATATATTGGTTGTAGGTATTTGGGTTTATTCTGTATTCTTTATTCTATTCCATTGGTCAATATGTCTGCTCTTGTTCCAATACCATGCCGTTTTGGTTACTACTGTCTTGTAGTATAATTTGAAGTCAGGTAATGTGATGCCTCCAGCTTTGTTCTTTTTGTTTAGGATTGCTTTGGTTATTCTGGCTCTATTTTGGTTCCATATGAATTTTAGGATTTTTTTTCCCTGATTCTGTGAAAAATGACATCAGGAGTTTGATAAGGATTGCACTGAACTTGTAGATTACTTTGAGCAATATGGTCATTTGAATAATGTTGATTCTTCCAATCCATGAGCATGGGATTTTTCTTGATTTGTCTGTGTCCTCTGCAGTCTATTTTATCAGAATTTTGTAATTCTCCATGTAGAGATCTTTCACCTCCTGGTTAAATATATTCCTAGGTATTTTAACTTTTTGGCTGCTGTTGCAAATGGGATTGAGTTTTTGATTTGATTCTTGGTCACTATTGGTGTATAGCAGTGCTACAGATTTATGTGTTGATTTTCTATACTGAAACTTTACTAAATTCATTTAACAAATCCAAGAGTTTTTTTTTTTTTTTTTTTTTTTTTGAGGAGTCTTTAGGATTCTCTACATATAAGATTATATTGTCAGCATACAGAGGTACTTTGTTTTCTTCTTTTGCTATTTGTATTCTGTATTGTTCTTTGTCTTGCATGATTGCTCTGGCTAGCACTTCCAGTACTACGTTGCCTTGTTCCAGTTCTGAGGGGAAATATGTTCAGCTCTTCTCCATTCAGGATGACAATGATTGTGGGTGTGTCATATATAGTTTTTATTATTTTAAGGAACGTTCCCTCTATGCCTGTTTTGCTGAGGGTTTTTATCATGAAGGGATTCTGTATTTTTTGTCATTTTTAAAATCGATCCAGTCTTATTTACTTCACTACACATTTATTTGACAAATATATATTCAGTGCCAAGACCTGTGCTAACCCTGAACTGACTCTAATTTTGAATCTAGGTGACATTCAGAAATATATGAGGAGAAACAGAAGAGGAACCCAAGAGCAGAAGTGGGCTTCTGTGGCCAGGCTGAGGGGATTCTGCATTTTATCAAATGCTTTTTATGCATCAACTGAAATGATCATATGATTTTTGTTTTTAAATCTGTTTATGTAATGGATCATGTTTATTGACTTGCATACGTTTAACCACCTGTATCCCCAGGATAGAACCCATTTAGTTGTAGTATATTATTATTATTTTTGTATTATTTTTGTATGTTGAATTTGGCTTGCTAATTTTTTATTGATAATTTTTGTGACTATGTTCATAAGCGATGTTGGTTTTTATTTTTCTTTTTTGTTGTTGTTGTGTCTTTTCCTGGTTTTGGTATCAGAGTGATACTGGCCTCATAGAATAAGTTGGGGCGATTTCTTCCTCTTCAGTCTTGGAATACCTTCATTAAACTTGGTACTAGTTCTTTGAGGGTCTGGTAGAATTCTGCTGTGAGTCTATCAGACCCTGTACTTTTTGTTGTTGTTTTTGAGAGAGTTCTAAATACTATTTCAATCTTGCTACTCATTATTACTCTGTTCAGGGTTCTATTTTTTCCTGATTGAAGGTTGGATGGTTGTTGTTTCCTATGTGAGTGGAGTGTTGAAGTCTCCCACTATTATCATGTTGCTGTCTATTTCTCTCTCTCTCTCATCTAGTAAAACTTGTTTTATAAGTGGTGTTAGGCACATATACATTTAAAATTGTTATGTCCTCTTGTTGGATTGATCCCCTTACTGTTACACAATAGCCATCAGTGTCTTTTTTTAACTGTTGTTAATTTAAGACTGTTTTATCTGACACAAAAATGGCTACTCCTGCTCATTTTTGGTTTCCATTTGTGTGGAATATATTCCCCCACTCCTTTACCTTGAGTCTATTGGAGTCTTTGTGAGTTAAGTGGGTGTCTTCTGGCAGCAGATATTTGGGTTGTGCTTTTTTTTTAATCCTTTCTGCCAATCTGTATATTTTTAATGGGTCATTGAGACATTCTAAATTCAGAGTTAATAATGATATATAAGGTATTATTCTACTCATCATACTGGTTGTTATCCAGTTGCTTGTGTTGGTGTTTCATAAAGTCTATGAACTTTATTGTTTCTAGTGTTTTTCTACTATTGTATTTCAACTTTTGTTTCAGTATTTAGGACTCCTTTGAATATTTTGTGTAGAGCTGGTTTAGTGGTAACAAATTTCCTAAGTATTTGCTTGTCTGCACAGGACTTTGTTCCTCCTTCATTTCTAAAACTTTGTTTTTAGGATACAAAATCTTTGACTGACATTTATTCTGTCTGAGAAGATTGAAAATGGGGTCCCAGTTCCTGCTGGTTTATAGGGCTTCTTCTGAGAATTCTGTTGTTAGTCTGATAGGTTTATCTTTGCAAATTATTTGATGCTTTTGTCTCACTTCTCTTAAAACATTTTCCTTTGCATAGCCAGGTGATTATATGCCTTGGGCAGGTCCTTTTTGTAATGAATCTTCTGGGGGTTCTTTTGGCTTCTTGTATCTGGAGGTTTAGATCTCTGGCTAGGTCAGGGATGTTTTCTTCCAATATTCCCTCAAATGGGTTTTCCAAACCTGTTGCTTTCATGTCTGCATCAGGAACACCAATGTTTTCTAGGTTTGGATGTTTTATATGATCTTATATTTCTTAGAGGCTTTGTTCTATTCTCTTGATTCTTTTTTCTTTATTTTTGCCTTATTGGGTTAATTCAAAAGTCTTGTCTTCAAGTTCTAAGGTCTTTTCTTCTGCTTGTTCTAGTCTACTGCTAAAACTTTTCACTGAGTTTTTTACTTTCCTCAATGCTTAATTTACTTCCAGAATTTCAACTGTGTGTGTGTGTGTGTGTGTGTGTGTGTGTGTGTTTGTGTGTGTGTGTGTGTGTGTGTGTATCTCTTTGGAGGATTTTTAATTCATGTCCTGAATAGTTTTTTTGTTTTGTTTTTTAACTTTTTATGTTTATTTCAGTTTT
Source organism: Carlito syrichta (assembly GCF_000164805.1). Lineage (NCBI taxonomy): Eukaryota > Metazoa > Chordata > Mammalia > Primates > Tarsiidae > Carlito > Carlito syrichta. The sequence continues at coordinate 129,429 of NW_007258216.1, read as the reverse complement.
CTACTGAAGCTCCTTGACCAATTTTATCATCAAACTTTTGAATTCTATGTCTTGAATTTCAGCAATTTCATTTGAGTTCACTGCTGAAGAGTTGGTGTGGTCTTTGGGGGATATTAAAGAGCTGTGCTTTTTTTCATATTAGCAGAATTATGTTTCTGGTTCCTTCTCATTTGGGTAGACAATTGCTTCCTATCTGTGGTTGGTAGGAGGTTTTAAGGCTCCTTTGGTTATATATAGCTTTGGTGTGGTGAGTTTCTCATTTACCAGATTTGTGCTGTGTTCCTGCACTGGCTCATGGCATCTTGAGTCACTGACATGGCTTGGAAAGTGTTAACTGGTGTTTGGGATCAGGCCTTCCCCAAACTTGAGGTGTTGTATCTGATGAGGTTAACTGTACTATTGACCTCTGGTCAGGAGGTGTCTCTTGTGGGAGAAAACTGGCTACAAAGGCAGCTGCTGTACAGTTCCTACTTGGAGAGTGTTTCACCAAGGAAATATCCTGCCAGTCTAGGCTGAGAGTGGGGTTCTGGGGATTTCCCAAGTTTTCTTTCTGTCTTGGGCCTTCTGGGTTCATGCAGCAGAAAAGAGATGGGGCACCCCAGAAGTGTGCTTTTTTAGTGGGGATTAGGAGGGAGTCCCAGGACATTGGGGGTAATGTTTTGCTAAAGAGGAGCAGAAGACTTCACAAGGTGAATGAGAGATTGCTATGGCAACACATCTCACCTGGTCCTGCCTTGTCCTCATGCAATCTCTGATCTGAATGTCAAGGTACAGCTGACCTCAGCACCTCAGTTGTTCTCAGGCAACCCACCCAGCCAAGAATTTTCTGCATCTGTGGAGTTTTCCCTTGGGGTCTAAGAAAGCAGTCACTCCACCCTGCAAGGGTTGAGTTCCTAGGATATGGCACCTCTTTTTCCTGTACTACTTTACAGCTGAGCATGACTGTGAGGAAGGAGTTGGGGTCCCATGAAGCCCAGGATTCCTGCAAGTTTGTGATAGGAGCACAGAATTCCTGCAGTTCCTTCACTCACCCTTCCCACTGTGTCCAGAGGTTGTGATAAATTGCAGAGTATAGGAGAGAGTCCTACCATTTCCGTCCCAGGTCAGTGGATTTTTTTCCTTCTTTTTTTGCTTTAAGTAGCTATTATCTCTCCTTTGGAATCCCATGGGTTGTGCCGGAGGATCCATTCCTTTCTGGGCACCAAAGAAACTATCTTGGTTCACTCGTAGGAGAAACTCACTCTAGCTGCCTCATGTTGGCCATCTTAATCTAAATAAAATCACCATGATCATCTTAATCAGGTAGGACCTATGTCCACAGCTGGAGGTGAAGTTTGCCTTGCCTAAATAAGGTCATGTGGAAGATGGGGATACCTAACAAAACTAAGGTTTGGAAGAAGAAGGTGGGGTAGAACTGGATGTTGGATATATATCTAAAAGTGTCTACTAAGAAAATAATTCCAAAGTCAAGTAAGTTGAAAATTTTAGGATTTAATTGTATGTCAAATTCTCTTTACTGTGGGAATTTTGGAGTATTTTTGATGCTCATGGGTATTATGAATCTACAAGGTAGAATATAACATGTAAAATTTCCTCTTATTCTACTTTGTTGCTTCTACTTGTTTGTCTTGATGCTAATAACTTCATATATACATTTTATTAAGTAGTTGTAAACACATGTCATGTGAGCATTATACAATTTATGAAATAGTATTATAGAACTATTGTAGATGGCATTCATTTGTTCTATTTTTCTATGCATGATAAATTATGTGGCTTGGTGAGCATTAAGTTTCATTTATAATAATTAGAGTTGAGAATGCTGCATACCTGCTTTCACAACCTGCCTTGTAGCTAAGTTGCAGACATAGTTTTGACATGAAAGGTGGTAATCCAAAAAGAAAAGGTTGAGAATATATCTTTTTTCCCCCTCCTCTTCCAACTTTCTCCTCCTTCATCTCCTGTTCCTCCGTCTTCTCTCCTTCCCCTTCCTCGCTCACTCTTTTCATGGTAATAGCAATTTTCTCACCAAATATGATCTGGTATATAATCTATGGTAGATGTCCTGGCTGCTTAACCTTATCGTGTTATTCTAGCCCTCCTAATATTTCTGTGAGCTAGTTAATGTCCTTTAATAACTTGTTTTATTTCAAGGAGAGTCAGCTTCGGTTGACTGCAATGGAAAACCAGGACTAGTACAAATACTAAAGCAGATAATATAGCCAATAAACAGCAAAAATAGCATTTTAAAAATTAGAATAGAGGATATTGATAAATGTGACTACATGGAGATTAGTACCCATAGAAGGTAATTATTTAAGAATTATTTAAGAATTATTTAAGAATTGGACTAGCAGGGAATACAGAGTAGTTCTGAATTGTCAAGAAAATATTTATATGTGTGAAGACCTATGCTCCAAAGAAGTTCTTGATTTCTTGTCATTTTATATTTTTACCTAAAACAGCTTAACAACTAAATGTTTCCAGTGAGTAGCAAAATGACAGGGGAGAAATATTTTTAACCAAAATGTTGAGAATCACTGCTAATCAATAATTTCAAATGAAGTTTAGGAAAACCCTAAAATAATTACACAGATCACTGGAAAAATAAGACTTTATTTACAGAAATCTGTTTAGAAAGGCATAAATTGTATAAATCAAAGAAATTGAAATGTTTAAATTTGAGGAACACACTCAGGAATATAAGAATTACATTTAAATTTCCAGTGCAATTATTCTTAAACTTTTTTTCTAGGATGTTAATATAATTTAACTGTGGTATTGTGTTTGGAAAGTTAAAAGCCATTCTTCCTCTTATAGAAAGTATCATTAGCTACCATATCACATGCTTAAATTAAACTCAGAAAATTGTATTATTTTTTAAGACAAAAAAAAATTTGGAGATGACTTAAAAAGAAAATGTGCTCTCAGCTTTAGTGTTTTATCTCCTAGCTAATAATTCACCATGCATAAGATGATATATCAGAATAACAAAAATCTAACAAGTTTGTAGAAAATCACAAATAATTCTTAGTATGGAACCAAATCTGTCATGGTTTGGTTAATCTCTAATTGTGAAATAACACTAAATCAAATACACAATTTTCTGTCTCTTTTACTAGCATTGACCTTATAAAAACAAAGTTATAATATTTTTCTAAGCACTTTTCATTGGACAAAAATGAATTTCTTCTCCAGTTCCTCATTAGGCAAAATGAAAAATATTCATCTAAAACATGGGCTTGTGTGTGATTATCCAACCAAATAAAATTATTACTGGCAGGCAGGAAATAATGACTTTGAGATAATAGCTGTACTGAATCAGATGACTTATGCAAATCTTTAATCATTGGTAACCATTTGAGTCCTGTTCTGATTATTTTGCCTTTCTAGGTTTGCATTAAAAGAGTTCATTTCTCACATACCAGAATCTCTTTTTTATTTACAAAGCTTAAAGTCCTTATCTTATGGGTTACTTAGAAATATATATCAAGAAATTATGACACAACATCAGATTTTGACACAAAATCTAATAAATATCAATCAGTCTTTTTCATGTCTTATTTATTTTCTATTAACATTCATAGATTTTAAAAAATGGATTTATCTAATAATTATGTACACATCTTCTCAGCAGAAGTAATTGCTCCTCCTCCCAGTACCTTTTTTTAGGACATTTTACAATTTGCATTTTGTATTATTTTATCTCTCCATACCTAAATTTTTCTACTTCACTAAAATTTCTATTTTTTTCATTTATTATTACAACCTCTTGTTAACACATCATTAGCTATCAATACAGCTTGCTCTCTGGCACATAGTAGGTGCTCAATAAATATATGTTGAGTGGATAAATTAATGAGTAATAAAATGTCTTATGTTTTCTTTTCTATCCCATAGCAACAATTCTAGCGATAGAATTATTCCCAAGGGCTTTTCTTATTACATTAATTATTGCTTTTATATGGTAAATTGCTTAAGACATTCTAATTATAAATATTAAAGTGTATCGCTCCATTTTGCTTTCCGTGTGTGTCTAGGGAATTGAACGTTTATTGCCATCTCTTGTCCTTTGAGTCTAAGGTATTGTTGAAAATTTAATTATTGTTCCCAGTTTCTCTCCCTCTGCCTTATTGATGTACTTGGCTATCTAACTTTTCACAAAAAGCAGGGCATATTTTCCTACCCCATGTCTTTCATGTGGTCATATGGCTTGCTTTAGTCACTGGGATGTTAGCAATATTCTGCAAATAGATGTTTAAAATATCCTTGCATATTTGAGAATATTGTCTTCTCTTTCCTTCCTTGCCATCAGAAAGTCATGCTCAGTTTCCTCATTGGCCAGGCAGGAGGACAAGAGACCTCTGGATCAGAGCCTTAGTAGCTAACTGGCTTGTAAATCACAGCCATCCTAGCCCTCACAGTCTGCAGAAGAAACACCTCTTCCAAACTTCATTCTTATGGACAAAAAATAAATGCAGATGTTGTATGCCAAGGAGATTTTGTAGTTGCTTGTTATGTAATAACAATGACTGATAGAGAAATGATTGATGAGTACTGAGTCACAACATTACCAGCTCTATCTGCTCCTTAGAAAATTGCTAATAAAGACAATAATAACAAGAATTACCACTTATTAGTGCCTGTCAAATGCCAGCAATAACTAGATGCTTTGCACATTATAATTTCATTTCATTCTATGCAGGCAACAACCATGTGAAGTGGGTGATATTATCCCTATTTCATTTCCAGGAAATTAGGATTCTGAAATGGTCTGTAACTTTCCAGAAGTCACAAAGTTAATTAGTAGCAATTCCAAGCTTACAAGTCAAAAACTTTGACTACAAAAATCCTACTTGTTATTTGGTGCCAAGGTGGCAGACTTTACATTTCATATTCTCAACTCTATCTTTTCATTATTTCATTCTCACCTTCTACTCCCATCTTTTACCCCCCAGTCCATGTAATACCTATTGGGTTCTGTACTGTCGCGCTATTTATCCCTAAATTTTAAGGGCTCAGAATTTAGCCTGCCTTTTGCGGTCTCCTAATTTTGGCAATAGAGAATGGTAGGAATAGATGGAGTGAAAATACATTTTCATATATTTGTGGAATGCTCATGGCTAAAAATAAACCAATTTATTATCTTAATATTCTGTCAAAAAATTCAGTAAGTCAAAATAATGTGTCCAAAATAACTAAAAATGAAAGCAAGGGCTGCATAATAAACAAAAATGTGGAAAAATTGAGATATCTATGCCCTCAGAGTTATAGAATCCTAGCCTTACTAGAGACCAGAAACAGCAATCAGAGAGGTTGTATAAAATGCAAATCTAATGATGTCACTTACTTTTTAATAGTTAGAGACTATCAGTAGTCACTATGGTTTGAATGCTTGTGTTTCCCTAAAATTCATATGTTGAAACCTAAGTACAAATATAATGATATTAGCAGATAGGGCCTTTGGAAGAAGAATGAATTCTAAAGATGGAGCCCTTGTGGATGGAGTTAGTGCCCTTATATTAAATAGACTCAGGGGAACTCAATGACCCTTTCTGCCATATGAAGACACAGAAAGAAGGCACCACCTATCAATAAGAAAGTGGACAAAATCTGCTCACACCTTGATCGTGTGCATGCAGGGAGATGGAGATTGTGTACTCCTTGTGAGAATCTAATGCCTGATGATCCCCCCTAAAAGGGTGTTCCAGACATAAGGAATAAAAGTGTTAAGGCAGGAATGTATCTGATTTGTTCCAGGAATATTAAAAAGGGCAGTATACCTGGAAAGAGTAAGCGGGAGGAGGATAATAGGAGATAGTATTAGAAAGGTAAGAAAATTTTGGACAAAGATGAAGTATGGAAGAGTGACAGAATAAGATCAAGGAGATAAGTATTAGGTCTCAGATTAGGAATTTAGTCTACGAAATGAAAAAAAAAGGAATTGGATTGTTAAAATCTATTTTAAAGAGAGCAACTACATGATTTCTATATACATTACTGGTGGGGATAAGAAAAATAGTTTAAAATGACAGCAAAGTTTTCAGCCCAGGCAATCAGAATGCTTACTCTTAACTATGGTGGGGAAGGTGGCAGGTGGATCAGGTTTTGTGAGGGAATATCAGAAGTTTAGTTTTGTATGTTTTCATTTTGTATTACAAGTGGAGAGTCGAGAGAGATACATTAATATAACTGGTGTTGAAGAGAAATAAAGATAGGGCTAGATATAGATTTGGGAATGCAAACTGAGAAATGAGAAACCTAAAAGGAATTGGAGAGATTATATGTGTGTGTGTGTGTGTGTGTGTGTGTGTGTGTGTGTGTGTGTATAATAGATGAAGTAACAATCAGTTGTATATGGCAGTAATTCTCAAAGGAGGAAAAGACAGAAATGTAAAAATGACTGCAGTGACAATCTCAAATGGAGAGAGTTGCTAGAATGATGTTCTTAACTAAGCAACAGAAAGTGGATGCACGTCACAAGTAGAGGATTTGACTGTAGACAGAAGCATAGGAAATTTGTCTATAGTAACCAATTTGGTGGCATGTGTTTAACAAAGTCTAACCTGTGAGGGAAGAATCCATGTCTGTCTTATTAATCATTGCATATCCATGGCCTACTTCAGGGTCCCTAATCCGCAGCCACCATGGACCAGTTAGGAACTGGCTGCGCAGCAGGTGAGTGGTGGGCAATAGAGCGAAGCTTCATCTGTATTTACAGTCACTCCACATCGCCTCATATTATTGCCTGAGTTCTGTCTTCTGTCAGATCAGCAGTGGCATTAGATTCTCATAGGAGCGCCAACCCTTTGTGAACTGTGCATGAAAAGATCAAGGTTTTGTGCACCTTAAAAGAATCTAATGCCGCCATTTATTGGCACAATATATGTAATGTGCTTTAATCATCCCAAAACCATTCCTCCACTCCATCAGTGGAAAAATTGTCTTTCATGAAACGGATATTTCTGATGCCCAAAAGATTGGGAACCACTGGCCTACATATTACCTGGCACATATAGTGGTTGAAGAGGGATGGGCTGGTAGATATGAATATAAATGGATGATCTTTAATTATGTAAGTCTCCTCTTCTTTTTAGTGTGAAAGATCCAGGTTCAATGATTTTTTGCATTCTACATAAAAGTCAATGACATGATCCAAATCATTAAAAATATTATATAAAACAAAATCAACCTACTTATTACCTGATTGTAATCAATAAAAGAGAAAAGCAACAACATGGCCCCATACTTTTAGTTTAATAAAGAACGAATAATATTGAAGTAGCTCACGCAATGTTTAATAACTACTGTAAGTTCTGATTTTTTGGTAAAGAATGACCCTGACAGTTCTTTATTTGGTAAATATTCCCTATGGAATTCCTTCCAAGATTACTCCAATATTACACTATGAGCTAACTATAAATCAGAATTTTCAATGTTCTAAAATATTCATTATTTATTCTAGAACTGCTAAGTACCTACCACTTTTGTATCTCTCAGTGCAACTGGGATTTTTTGAGCACTATTATTTTAGAAATAAGTAAAATACCTACCAATCCATTGGAAGTAACAAGAAACCTTGAATCTTTATTGGTCACAACTGAGATTGGAGAAATATGAGTAGGTGATTTTCCTCTTAGTAAGAAGACAAATTTAAAAATAAATAAAATAACATACACACAAAATGTGAAAATTTTACCAGGTCACCTTTTCATTAAAAAATATTTTGTGACATATTTTATAACTGGCTGATATTACATCAACACACACACACACACACACACACACACACACACACACACACACACACTCATACACACACACCTCAAACATACATACAAATAACTAATTTTGTTTTATAGCTGGAGTTTTACAAACCTCTATGAACAGAACTCAGTAGAGTTAAGGAGAAAGGTAACTGAGCAAAAGTTGGCAGTCTATTTGGAGATCCCTCAAACCTTATTATTTTGTGAAGAAAGAAAAAGTCTTCCCTCGTCAAAAAAAAAAAAAAAAAAAGTAGTTCTCGTTAACTGCTCATTCAAGTCTCCACTTTAGTTTGCTTTTGTAGATTCAGTTTGATTCAGATAACTCTGAAGATAAAAATGAAAAATCAATTCAAAGTTTACACTATACTAAAGATTGATGGCATAGTCTCTGACACACCTATGCCATCGTAAATACATAACTGGCCGACCTAGTCATGTGTTATAATTATTGAGTATTATGTTGTGTACATAATTGTATTTGCTAGACTTTTTTTTTTTTTTTTGAGTTGGAGTCTCACTCTGCACTCAGAGTGGAATACAGTGACTGCTCCCGGCCACCGCAGCCTCGACCTGCTGGGCTCCGGCAATCCTTTCACCTCAACCTTCCAAGTAGCTGGAACTACAGGTGCGCACTACCACACCTGGCTAATTGTTTGATTTATTGTAGAGGTGGGATCTCACCAAGTTGCCCAGGTGGGTCTTGAACCCACAGGCTCAGGCAATCCACTCACCTCAGACTCCCAAGGCATGGGATTACAGGCTGAGCCACTAAGCCTGGCTTTTGCTAGACTTTTATACAGCTGGAATCACAGTAGGTTTGTTCATACCATCATCACCACAAACACTTAAGTAGTGCCTTGTGCTATAACATTATGACAACTGTGATATCACTAGGCAAGAATAATTTTTCAGCTCTATTATAATCTTATGGGACCACCATTGTTGCGTGGTCTGTTGTTGACCAAAACATTATGCAGCACATGATTGCATATTCTTCTCATCTTATAATGCTTTATTATTTTTTACATGAGTTGATGAAAGTCATATGATATTTTAAATATATGTGTTTTCAAACTGGCTCACAGGGATTCAAACTAGCATTTATTAAAGATGGATTTATTTTGATGTAAAACTTGTATTACACAAAAATAAATTAGATTATTTTAAAGTAAGATTTGTAATGTTACTCATCTTGTCATGGTATAATCTAATAGGTTTTTTTTTCTTCTATATAAACATTTTACAAATGCTTGTTAGAAAAAAATATTTTCTGAATATCTTTTACCTAACTATATATTCTTAAATAAGTGTGGTGCTATTAGAATGTCTTCCAAGGCTGTTATTGGAGAAATATAATGTATGTACTAAAAAATAAATTTTAGCATTTAAAAATGACTGTTTAAAATAACCTTGTTACACGTCAGTTTGAAAGTGGAAACTTTCATTAAATCCACTAGGCAGTGGGTAACTCAAACAATTCAGGTTCTTATTCCACATCACCTTGAATAATCAATAATTGACTTCATTTCCCTTAACAAATTGTTTTTCAAGTGACTAGGTTTTAATCTTGTCAAGCACATATTCAATACTGACATTTTTACATTGTCCAACAAGCTAAGTGACGTTTCTCTTTCTTGTAGAGAATAGACAAAGAAATCCATGTGTTAGTAAATATGTCTAGACTGCGGATGCTCCACTATATGTGACTCCCATCTGCTCAGGAGTCCCGGGTCCCAGCTCCCTCCCTGGCTACATTGTGACACCCAGCACCCAGCACCAAACTGCCGGTCACCCAGGGAGGCTCTGGGCACCCGCCTGTCAGAGATACTGGTCCCATTTCTGGCTGGAGTACAATGTGAGGGACCCAGGGCCACCATCTACCCTTTGGAGCTTTGGAGCTCTGGAGCTCCCGGCCCACCCTGGCTGAGGCACTCAGCGTGTGACTTCAAGCTTATGTAAGGGAGCAGAACCCCAGGCTTGTGAAAGGTGCTGATCGGAGACTCCCAGCTCCAGAGGAGGGAACACCCAACCCTCTCCTCCACCCCAGCCTGCTGGTGACACCCCAGATCCAGCACCCAGCTGTGCAGCTGATCCCAGATGAACATCCCTAAAAGTGAAAGTGGAACTACCACCTCCGCCATTCTCCAGGCAGATCTGCATCGCCCCGCCCACCTATCAGAGCCTCCACCTCGGTTCCCACTGTGACGTCATTAAACAGGAGACAAAGTCCCTCCCCTATGCTGAACAGACTGAGACAACTGGGAGTTAGAGACCTCCCAGGCAGCAGGCTAACTGCCTGCAACAAAAACAGAGAGGAGAGGCTGTAGATCAGGGCTCAAGGAAAGATTACAGAACTACTCTGATCTCTTATTTTGGCCTTTGGTTTTATCATTCTGACTGTATGTTTTGCTCACTATGGTTTGCTTTCTAACTTACACTGTCTGTTTCATGATCTTACTGGTCTGTCTCTGTGTAACTACCAGTATTCTTTGGGGAATTTTCCTTCTGTGTTTTTTTTTTTTCACTTCTCTCCAGCCTGTGTCTCTTTTTCACCTGTTCGTTGGTATGTATGTCTGTTTTCCCTCTCACTCTTCTCTCTTTCTAACTTCCTATTGACCCCCCCTTCCTCCATTATTTTCCTTTTTTGTACCTACTTTTACTCCAGAGATGAGAGAAAAATCTACACAAATGAAGAAAAACCAAAAGAAGAATATGGGTTTCTCCTAGACTCCTGGGAGGGCAGACACTGAGAAAACTGACTTTAGAATGCAAACAATGAAGAGCATGCAGAAAGACTGATCTCAAACTACAAACCTATATATCAAGACATTAATGGAGAGATTTAAAAGAATTGAGGAGACTCAAGAAGAAACTAGAAAGGAGTTAATATCTGAGATAACAGTAATAAAGAATACTGTGAATGAAATAAATAACAAATTGATAAGCATGGAAAGCAGAATTACCCAAACAGAAGAAAGAATCTCAGAGCTTGAGGACCAAAATATAGAACTAACACAAACTCTCAAAAACACGAGAAAACAAGCTCAAAAAGACAGACAAAAACCTTCAAGAGATGAGCAATTACTTCAAAAGACCAAACCTAAGAGTAACTGGCCTTCCTGAGGCAGAAAGAGAGACAGAGACCACACTGGAGCAAACCTTCCATGAGATCATTCAAGAAAACTTCCCTTATCTAATCAATGATGCAAAAATTCACACAAGAGATTCAGAGAACCCCTGCAAGACACAAATGAGAAGACCAACTCCTAGACACATAATAATTCACCTAAACAAAGTAGGCATTAAAGAAAAAATCCTAAAGGCAGCCAGAGAAAAAGGCTAGATCACCTACCATGGAAAACCAATTAGAATAGCAGCAGATTTATCTACAGAAACCCTACAAGCTAGGAGAGCTTGGAGCCCTATCTTCAAAGTCCTAAAAGACAAACAATTTCAACCAAGAATAACCTACGCAGCCAGATTAAGCTTCATCAGCAAGGGAGAATTAAAATCTTTCCCAGATGTCCAATCCCTAAGAACTTATGCTGCCACCAAACCACCTCTACATGAAACACTTAAGAAAGTACTAAACACAGAAGAAAAGGGGAAAAAAAGAACAATGTTCTTCACAAGGGTACAGGAAAAAGAATAAAATACACATGAACCAACCCGAAAAACAAAAAAAGACAATAAACCAAGTGGAAGAACAACTCTATAAGAACTCTATGATAGGGACAAACTTACACATTTCAAAAATTAGCCTGAAAGTGAATGGACTAAATGCACCACTGAAAAGATATAGAATGAGAAAATGGATAAAATATCACCAGGCAACAATATACTACCTTCAAGAGACCCATCACACTAGAAAGGACATGCACAGACTCAAAGTAAGAAGGTGGGAAACAAATTTTCAGGTGAATGGAACACAAAAGAAAGGAGGAGTTGTGATCCTAATTTCAGACAAAATACCATTTAAGCTATCAAAAATTTAAAAAGATACAGAGGGCCACTACATAATGATAAAAGGTTCACTCCATCAACATGAAATATCTATCCTAAATATATATGAACCTAAAATAGTGCACCAACTTTTATAAAGCAACTCCTAGGAAAACTAAGGAAAGATATTGGCCTAACACCATCATAACTGGAGACTTTAATACCCCACTCACAACACTAGACAGATCATCAGGACAAAAAATCAGCAAGGAGATCCGGAACCTCAGTATAACTCTCGATCAAATGGACTTAATTAATACCTACAGAATCCTCCATCCAAAGACCACAGAATACACATTTTACTCATTACCGAATGGAATGTATTCTAAGATCGACCACATAATTGGCCATAAATCAAGCATAAGCAAATTTAAAAGGACCGAAATACTACCATGCACCTTCTCAGACCACAGTGGAATAAAAATAAACATTAACACCACCAAGGTCCCCCCAAAACCCACAAAGACATTGACACGAAGCAGCATGATGCTAAACAACTCCTGGGTCAATGATGAAATCAAAACAGAGATCAAAAGATACCTGGAAACAGATGAAAATGAAGAAACATCTTGCCAAAATCTCTGGGTCGCCTTAAAAGCTGTAGTAAGAGGGGAATGTATATCCCTACAAACACACATGAAGAAAATGGAAGGAACACAAATTATCAGCCTAACAAACCACCTAAGGAAGCTGGAAAAGCAAGACCACAAAAACCCTAATTTCAGCAGAAGAATCCAGATCACCAAAATAAAAGCTGAAATTCAGGACATAGAAGACAAAAAGATAACACAAAAAATTAATGAAACAAAAAGCTGGTTCTTTGAAAGGATAAACAAGATCAATGGTCCCCTAGCTAGACTGACCAAGAAAAAGAAAGAAAAAACCCAAATAAGCACAATCAGAAACACAAAAGATGAAGTCACATCTGGCCCTGAAGAAATACAAAGATCATTAGAGACTACTGTGTACACTTGTATGGAAACAAACTTGAAAACCTCAGGAAATGGA
>NW_007258216.1:114225-116069 GCF_000164805.1 Carlito syrichta | reverse complement strand
TACATCAACAGATGTCAAAACAAAAACCACATGATTATATCATTAGATGTAGAAAAAGCTTTTGATAAAATCCAGCACCACTTCTTGATAAAAACACTTGAACATCTTGATGAAAATACTTGAACATTTTGAGGAAAATACCTCAAAGTAGTAAAAGCCATCTATGAGAAACCCACAGCCAGCATACTCCTAAATGGACAAAAATTGGAACCATTGCCCCTGAAAACTGGAACAAGACAAGGATGCCCACTCTCACCCCTCCCGTTCAATATAGTATTGGAAGTCCTGGCTAGAGCAATCAGAGAAGAGAAGACAATCAGGGTATCTAAATATGAAAAGAGGAACTCAAATTATCTCTGTTTGCAGATGACATGATTGTGTGCCTTGAAACCTCAAGAGAATCTGTCAAAAACCTCCTTACACTGATTAAGGCCTTCGGCAAAGTCTCAGGATATATAATAAATGTGCAAAAGACAATCGCATTTCTTTACACCAATAATAAACAGAAACCCTAATAAAAACCACAATTCCATTCACAATAGCCACAAAAAAAATGAAATACCTTGGCATCTTCCTAACCAGAGATGTGAAAGAACTTTACAATGAAAACTACAAAACACTGCTCAATGAAATCAAAGATGACATGAACAAGTGGAAAAATATCCCATGGTCATGGATTGGAAGAATCAACATTGTGAAGATGTCCATCTTACCTAAGGCAATCTACCAATTCAATGCAATACCTATTAAATTACCAGCAACACTCTTCTCAGACCTAGAAAAAACAACAAAGGAATTCATATGGAAACACAAATGACCAAGTATAGCCAGAACAATCCTCAGCAAAAAAACAAAGCAGATGGTATCACATTACCAGACTGCAAACTTTACTATAAAGCTACAATCATCCAAACGGCATGGTATTGGTATGGGAACAGGCATATAGAACAATGGAATAGAATTGAGATCCCAGAAGCAAAACCTCAATTTCTCAGCCAACTTATCTTCGACAAAGCCTCCACCACCTACCACAGGGGAGAGGAGAATCTATTCAGTAAATGGTGCTGGGAAAACTGGCTGACCACATGCAGAAGATTGAAACAGGACCCCTATCTATCCCCATATACAAAAATTAACTCCAAATGGATCAGAGACCTAAATGTAAGACCTCAAATCTTAAGAACCTTAGAAAAAAAGGACACACCCTCATGGAAATTGGAACTGGCATCCAATTCCTGAACAAAACCCGAAACCCACAGGCCATAAGGAATAATATAGACAAGTGGGACCTCATTAAACTGACAAGCTTCTGCAAAGCCAAAGAAACCATCAAGAGAGCAGGGAGACAGCCTACAGACTGGGAAAAGGTGTTTGCCAACTCCAGATCTGACAAAGGCTTAACATTTGGATCTACAAGGAACTCAAACATGCTGAAAAGAAAACAACAAACAACCCCATTATAAAATGGGCAAAAGATATGAATAGACACTTCACAAAGGAAGATATCCGAGCAGCCAACAGACACATGAAGAAATGTTCAACCTCACTAATCATCAGGGAGATGCAAATCAAAACCACACTGAGATACTACCTAACTCCAGTCAGAGTGGCAATTATCAATAACTCAAAAAATAACAGTTGCTGGAGAGGGTGTGGCGAAAGGAGAACACTCCTACACTGCTGGTGGGAGTGTAAACTAGTGCAACCTCTGTGGAAAGCAGTGTGGCAATTCCTAAAACTCTAAACGTCAACCTCCCATATGACCCTGCAATCCTCCTACTGGGAATATACCCTGAAGAACTCAAATCACTCTATAAAAAAGATACCTGCACACAAATGTTTAT
>NW_007258216.1:15284-113801 GCF_000164805.1 Carlito syrichta | reverse complement strand
TCAACAAGGGTGCCTAAATGAAGCATATTTGTATGCCTAACCCTTAACTGTAACCCACAACATCATATTAAAAAATATTGATTTAAAAATAAATAAATAAATATGTTTAATGTATACATCTTGGTAACATTTATTTCTTTTATGCAGTTAAAAAATAAAATTGACTCAGTTGTTTCAGACATGTGCACAGTAATGGACTGATCTTTGAATTGTTTGTAATCCCATTTCTAGTGTACAAAAGGTTATTTAAATTGATTTAAAATATTTACATAAATTTATAAATACACATATTAGGGAATAATATGTTGTTATTGAAATGCATGACAAATCTTATATAAAAAGAGAGGTTGTGAATATTGTCTCAGATATGCTATTTATACTTACATTGCTTTTTCAAATAAAATTTAGGGTCAAGAGCAGAATCTTTTCCCATTTCTAAATAGGAAGAGATTTGAGTAGAGGGTAGTAGTTTTCTAGATTCTCACTTATAAGTTTAAAAAAATATGTTTAAGTTAAAGGAACTATAGGAATCCCTATTTGGAGAAATAAAAACTCAGGTGTCATATGTGACATTGATTTATCTACTAAATATCAAAATAACTATTAACAGTCAGAAATATTAAAATACTTTCAACTCTTAAGAAATGAAAATGCAAGATAAGAGCATTAATCTTATATTTTCTTCCTAATTGTTTTTCATTCATTACCATTTGATGAAATTGTCTGAAAAGGCCAATGATTCAGCACTGAAGATTTTTATATCTTTGAAGAATATCAAGCTAAGAAATATATTGATTGGATTTTGTCCAATCTGCATGACTGTCTATGTTTCATTCCTGATACTCAAAATAATTTAGTTTGTTCCAGTGTTCTATGTGACCCTGATAACATCTATCAAAGAAAATCGCTCATTTCCTTACCTTTATTTTCATTGCTTTGTTGACTCTGTGTGGAGTGACCAGCTTAGACAGAACAACTTGAAATAAGGCATAGGAAACGGCACCTCTATCATGATATATAAAGCATAAATCACTAACTTTGTTGTGCCTTTGGCAAATTGTGATTGCTTTTCTGCTCAAAGAATGCAGGTCACTGGCTTTTTGGCAAATTCTCTTCATCAGCAGTCTGAATGCTTTGTTTTCAAGAACAAAAGAAAGGCAAGGAAAGATGTGTAAGTTTGGTTTATAAACTGGCAGGTTATTCATTCAGACAATTGTAAGAGAGGAAAGCAGTAGAAATTTTGGTAAGAGGAAAAAAAAAAACTTGAAGAAAAAAGGGAGTCACCGGAAGGGGAAAAAACAAAACAAAATTTTATGTAGTACATTAATGACCTGGTTAGAAACTCTGTAATGAAAGGGTCATTAGTATAAGATAGTTTTGTGATCTTCAGACAATGGGGACTTGAGATGGGAAGTACAGGTTTGTAGTTTATAGCTTGTTCTTATAGATCTCAGCCCATATCTTACTTTTTTATGAAGACCTGTCTTTCAAATCAACAGTGCTGCTCTCCTACAGCTTCTACTATAGAAACATACACACACACACACACACACACACACACACACACACACACACAGACACACACGCACACACATAACTTTACCAGATCCTTAAGTACATGGACCCATGGATTCTACTTATCTAGTATAGTATAAAGCAGGAGGTTGGACCTTAGCATAAAGAGAATCTGATTCAAATCTGGGTCTTTGATTTGTTACCTTAGCTGCGATGAGTCAGCTATTCAAAACCTGTTGAGGCTTTTTTTTTCTTTCTCATGTGTAAACAAGCATAATAATTCCCATTCTGTATCACTGTACAGTCTAATTTGTATGTGGTATGATGGGTAAATGCCAAACTATCTGCTGGACTTTGCACATAGAAAGTGTTTGGTAAGTTAATATTAAAGAGGTGGCATTTTACTTCTGTCTTTCATACAGATGACAGTTCATGAAGTAGAAATTTCACTTACTTCTCTGTCTTTGTAGTCTTGGGGAAAACAATCCTGGTAACAATGCTATAACTTTCTATCTACCCTCTTTATCATTTCCCAACATTAGATAATTTTTCTGCTTGCTGTTTAAGCATCTTAAACAACATTTCACTATTACTTAAAATAACAACTGCTTACTAGCTGGTTAGTCCTGCTGACCTGGGAAAGCTCTGGCTCTTCTCAACTGGGCTTCTTCATACATCTGTGGTCAATTAAAGGGTTGATTAGCTGACAAGTCTAGGATTATTTAGCTAAGATGACTCATTCTCCTTCTTGTGTCTCTCCAGCATGCTAGCCAAAGTGTTTTCTCATAACAATGGCAGAATTTGCAAGAAAATAAGCAGAACTGTAGAAGCATTATGTTTTAAACTCTGCATCAAGCTTGATTCTTTTCAATTAGCCAAAGTAAGTTACATGTCCAAGCCCAGAGTCAGTATGGGAGGACGCTACCAAAGGTCTGGGACTCAGAAAGCCATAAAAAGCTGGGTGAATTAAATTAATAGGAATTAAGTGCATTTAATTAATAGGAATTGCACTTTGGCCACAGGCTCAAGCCATGTTTTCCCAACCAGTGTCACCTGCATCAAAGCCATGTTTTCTCAGCCAGTGTCACCTGCATCAAAGCAGATATTTGTCTCTGGCTCTGGTATCTCTTTCCCAAGTGGTTCAAAACTCTCACCCTAACAGATGATGAGCATAAGGGAGATTTGCATAACAAGACAAAGACATCCTTTTTTGTGTGTCTGTGAATTATCTGGTCAGGATAATTAACCTGACACAATTTGCAGGGACAAATATAAGTCTATCTGGATCATTTTATTATCATTTAAAGTCCGGGAAACCTGCAGAATACAAAAAAGTTGTGAAAGAGTAGAATTTTCTTAGCAAACGTTTATTTTATTATTTTAAAATTCTGAAAAGAGACAGTTTTTAAATTATTAAATTAATGATTTTAAACCAACTAAAAGGACTTTAAGAAAACCTCAGTTGGAACTTTACCCAGCTACACACTCGCAACTGTATAAATCCCATAATCTCACTTCATCTCAGTTCCCTCATTTGGAAAATTGCAACAATAACCTTTTTATATTAAAGATATCTCTAGAGGAACATTGCTAGTGTAGGTGATTTGTAAACATAAAAACGTTATAAAATGCTATGCCCTCCCAATTTTATTCATGTCATAGAATTTTATTAAGGAAATTTTGAGAACATGTTTCAGTAATTAGGATTGTGTGTAGAACATAGCAGTTATAACAGTTCCTAGGACAGGGAATACCCAATTGTCTAATTTATATATATATATCATTAGACAATTTATATATATATATATAATGTACATACTATTACATAGTATATAATGTACATACTATTACATATTATATAAAATGTACATACTATTACATATTATATAAAATCTACCAGTCAATACCAAGATAGCCATTATTTTTATTTTCCTGAAAACATTGTAGAAAGTAAAATGTTTTGGTGAAAATCCAGAGATTTTTTGTTTCTGCATATAAAAATCATTCTGAAGAGGAACAGAAAAGTAAACAATTTTTCATAGGAAAGTGGTCACAAAATGCCTTTGGGGCCTCTAAGTCGGATTCTAATCCAGATTTTAAATTGAAATTGTTAGAAACAAGGTGAGACTTAAGTTGAGAGAAGTGAGGTGCCTGGGGCAAAAACTTAAGGAATCTCTCACTCTCTAGTGTACACTCTGTCCTTGCAATATACTAAGAGTGAGTGTCTCCTTAATTTTTTTGCCCAAAGGTCTTTGTCTTGCCCTAGTACAACCCTAGTTAGGGAGCTTTAAAAATGTAAGACATCATTTCCCTAGCAACACAGGGCTTCAAATCAATGAACAAGTAACAGTAATAATTTTTTAATGCATTTGCATTGAACATTTTAAAATTTAAGCTTCATCAGGATTCTTGGAGCTGCATTTTTTAATTTTATAGAGCCACATAAAACATTTGAAAAATAAAAGGGAATCCTAGTACTATAATCCTCCCTAGGATACCACATGAGAGACCCCCAACAGCTTGACCTTGGTTAAAAGCAAGCCTAGAGTCTGTTAACACAATTTGGAAACCTACCTCTACCTTTTATTGGCTCTGTAAGCTTGCGCAAGATGTTGAGCTTCTTCATCTGTCAAATTAAGATGATTTTAATAGCATTTATTTCCTATGGTTTGTGTGCATGTGAGAAAACTAAATATAACCATGTACATGAAACTTTTAACAATAACTAGTTCATAGGAAAAAATCAACAAATGATAGGTATTATTATAGATATTAGTATCATCAATAATAACAATGGGGGCAAAGGCAATATATATAGGCCTCAATTAATAGAATAGAAATAATTGCTAAGCCTGAAGTTAACATTGTGAAATACATGGTTAGAATATCTAACAATTAACGTAGGAAATCATTAATAAATAGCACAGAACCACAGCAGTAATCAATATAAAAGTAGAGCATAATAGAAAATAATGAGTATAGCAACATAGTAAATGAATTACATAAGCACAGTATCTACAAAATCTGATATATAAATTTTTCATCTGAGGAGACAGAGGTGATCATTTTCTGAAATGAAAATTAATTTTTTCATGCATGTATTCATTCACTTATTGATTTGTAGTATATTTTATCAAATCAATTGTCAAGGATCCACATTATAAATTCACTAATTTTGGTCCTGGTCCCTCAACACAAAAGACATGCAAACATAGAACAAGTAATTTTCCTATTTTATTTCTTGAAAATTTGTAAAATTGTGGGGTTAAAGTGTTTCATCATAAATAGTTCAGAAAATTAATTACAAGATGACTCAAATATTATTTGAACACTGCCAAGAAAGTGGTGACAATGTAAATAGTTTTTAGGACATTTTATAGAATGTCTTTAGTGCCTCGTGCTTAGTCAAAATTGCACATGTAGACTGACACTTGGCATATTTCCCCTTGTTTTCAACCTTGTCTGGTTCTCAGTTGTATAAGTAGGACTCAAGGTGATTTTCTTTATACTTTATTTATACAACTGTGTTGAGGTATAGTACCATCTAAAAAAGTAGAATTATGTGTCCAACAGATATAGATTGTGAACAGTTTCAGCCAATATTAGTTATCTAGTGCTGGGAAGTTTTTTAATTCTCTGAATCCAAGTTTTATCTTCTAAATAAATAATATTTATTTCAAAAATTCACTTTGGATATTACAACAGAAAAAAATATAAAATATTTGGCAAAGTACCTGTATAAATTAAATACTTAATTTATGGGAGCTACTATAATTATTCTTCTGTAATTATTTAACTAATAAGGAACCAGTTCTTTGTAGGAAAATAGACTTAATTGTCTGACTACAAAGATAAGTAATGCAGGTTTCCTATCCTTGGGAGGTCTCAGAGGATTATTGAAAAGTCAGAAGAGACTGATGAAGAGATGTTGATGAGTCTCTTAAGAGCACAGAGGAGGAACACCAGGCTCGGC
This sequence comes from Carlito syrichta, assembly GCF_000164805.1. Classification (NCBI taxonomy): domain Eukaryota; kingdom Metazoa; phylum Chordata; class Mammalia; order Primates; family Tarsiidae; genus Carlito; species Carlito syrichta. The sequence goes on along the minus strand of NW_007258216.1, from coordinate 108,313 downwards.
ACTGGGTGCTTAGGAAAGTCCTCCATCTAAACTGAATTCTGAAAAATGGGAAAATATTATTTCATGATCAATTTGGCTGGAGCAAAAAGAGATGTTAGGAGAGAAGAAGCTAGTGAGATAAGTAGAGGCCAGATAATAGGAAGAATTCTTTCTAAAGCCAGCGAGAAAGTTTGATCTACATCAGGTCAATAGATGAGATTAGGTACATTCAGGGTGGTATGGGTGTAGACTACTTTGGCCAATAGACAGAGCTATTGAAGACGAGTTTTAAGATCAGCAGTAAGATGATGAAAGTTTCACTTTAGAAAGCACACTGGAAATGAGAAAGCAATTAGAGCCTACCACATTTGTCTCAATTATGGCATGAAAGTATACTGAACTGGAGTATTGACAGTGGGTACAAAGAAATGGCTTGCTCTTAGGAATGATGAAAAAAACGTTGCCTTGCTAAAACTTAGTAAATGAATATGAAAGACAATTCATCAAGATTATCATCTGGTAACAATGATAAAAACCACCTCAGGAACTGGGTGGTAGACACTGGTCATTATTGTTTGATTCTGAATATGTCTCTTTAGTCAACAAGAAGTTGAAAGGAAATTAATTTTTTCAACATTTCTTTATTTTTGAGTTTTTACAAAAAATGAATTTTGAATTTGCTCTCTATATAATTTCATCAATTTCTTTTAGTTAATTTTCACAGAAAAGCAAATGAATTCTGTCCCGTTTCTTTATGTCAACTATACTAGCATGGTTCACAGGTAATTAATTGTGTGGTATCATCTCTGCTTTGCAGCATCACTGGGAATATTGAATCCGTAAATGTTAGTATGCTGTTTCTCAAGAGAGCATAATTTTCTTTTATTATTATTATTATTATTACTATTTTAATCTTGAATAATTCTCACTAACCTAATTCTCTTCATTTTCTGCTTCCATTTGGAATTTTATTATGTCTATCGTGCCATATAATAAGAATCATTCTGAGTGGATAATCAATTAATTGGGACCATATAAACTCAATTTTACTACAATTTCATTTCCAGTGGATCCTGAGTCATGTAAGACCTCTCTTTAGTTTACCTCCTCGCTTCTCTCTTAACATTCCCCACAATAACCTCAATACACTTGACTCTAGACTACGTAGTGTTTGGAAGGTGTATAATATACACCTTCCACCTTATCCTCATTTAGTTACAGTAAACCCTCTGCACCCCAGGTTTCATTTACCTGTGATCAACCACAGCCAAATGTGGTCTGAAAATATTGAATGGAAAATTTCAGAAATAAGCAATTCATGAGTTTTAAGTTGCACATTATTCTGAGTGGCATGAAAAAGTTGTATACCATCCTCTTCTGTCCTGCCCAGAACATGAATCATCCCATTTTCCAGTGTGTCTGTGGTATATGTGCCACCCACTCATTAGTCACTTAGCAGCAATCCCAGTTATCAGAAAGATTGACATATATAGTGCTGGGCACTATCTTCGGTTTCAGGCATCCACTGGGGATCTTGGAAAGTACACCCCATGGATAAGGGAGGACTGCAGTAATCACCACTTACTGTTCTTATCTTTGCTTGGACATTTATCCTGAATGGCTTTATGAACCCACATGGCTATTACAGAGGGCTTACTTTATGTTAGATGCACAAAATATACAAAGTTAAGCAAAGCGGACTTGGTTGTGACCAAGTAGAATTTCAAATACAAGTGGAAAGACTAATGTTAATATACATGTACACATACACTCAAACACACATACACATGTATATACATATACTTACATATATGTAGAGTATCACTGGAAAGAAAGGAAGAAAAGAATTGTCTCTGGAAAAAGAAAATAATATCAGAGTCACAGCTGAGACATCTTTGAAAGAAGACACTTTCTTTGGAATTATTTAAATAAGTAACAGAGAGCCATAGTGCAGAATCACTTAATTAAAAGCTTGAAAGAAATGTGGTGTTATGAAGTACCACTGGAGATAGTACTAGGATAACTCAATTTAACTTATGGGGACTTTTATTACTTTAGGAACAATGTTGTATTAGTACAAATGAGATATTCCAGTGGTATGAATTAGGGTAGAGAATGACATAAAAAAGAAATTCAGTAAATATTTTGGGAAGTCCTAGTTAGTAGTAATGCATTTTATGTAGGTGGTAAGGGAGAAGGGTAGATTAGTATGACTTCCAAGTTTCTTCACCCAGCACTTTGGAGGACAGTGAATATACTCGGGTATTAGTTGAGATTCATCTGAAAAGTTTACATACTATATGATTCTAACAATATGACATTCTGGAAATGGAAAAACTATAGAGAAAATAAAAAGACCAGTGGCTCAGGGGAGAAAGGGAGAAATGAGTAAGTGGAGCACAGTTAAACTCTTCTGTGTGAGTCTGTCATGGTGAATACATGATGTTACACATTTGTCAAAACTCTGTACGTAGATCTATATGATAGAAAGAGAAAGCCCCAGGCAAGGTTTGGAAGTTCATGTGGAAGCATTTTGAGAGACTGAAGCCAGAGGATTGCTTTGAGGTCAGGAGTTCGAGACTGGTCTTGGTAACATAGCAAGACCCCATCTAAAAGAAAGGGAAGGAAGGAAGGAAGGGAACAAGGGAGGGAGGAAGGGTGGGAGGAAAGAAGGAAGGAAGGTTGGTCAAACCCCAATGTAAACTATGGATTTTAGTTAATATTAGCGTACTAATATTGGTTTATCAATTTGTAGCACATGTTTGTACCAGTTAAGATGTTAGTAAAAGGAAAAATTATATGCAGGAGAGTAGCTATATGGGAACTTTCTTTACTATTTGTTCTTCTTTTTGTAAGTCTAAAACTGAGCTAAAAAATAAAATCTGCTAATTAAAAAAGAAAAGAAAAGAAGCCAAAATTGTAGCAGAAAAGACTTAATAAGAAATGTTATGAAAGAAAATAAAATGAGTATTCTATGAAGGAATTAGTAATCAAATATTTCAAATGTTGCTGAAAGATTAAATAAAATGAAAAACAACCCATTGAGTTTGAAAATATGACATTTATTTTTAGTTTTGGCAAGAGTGGTTTCAATGGTGGAAGCAGTCAGATTGGCATGGGATGAGGATAAAATAGGTATTATTAGAAAATTGATATTTTAAAACTTAAAGGGTCAATTGGATTAAAAGTATACTCATTATAATAATATGTGAAAAAATTATTAGGAAAATTAAAAAATTTAGTACCTGTTGGCAGCTAATAACATAGTTACAAAATATGCAAAGTGTGTGTGAACACATTATTTAGCATATTATAAGTATTATGCAACAGACTGTCAAGCTATAGTTTGATTAATTAGCAAGCTGAAACATATTTGTTAAGCTACATACATTTTAAAATCTGATTCGTTTTAACATTTAGAATATTATTATCAAAGTCTAGATTGATCAACAGATAAATCTTCCACATGATTATTATCAAATCATAGATTATTTATCACTGCATGTAAGAACTATATATACTTATCAAATGTACTAGGGGGCCCAACCCCGCCCCCAAAATTATAAAAAATTATATATGTATTCTTACATGTTTGAATATCACTCACCTTCAAAGTACTCTCTGTTGCATTACACCTCTTGAGTCACTTTTTTAACTACTCAAAAGTTTTTGAACTCTTCAATTTGGATGCCTTTTACTGTTTCATTTTTGTTTGTTTTCTGTTTTCACTTCTTCAAAATCAGCAAAACATTTCCCTTTGAAGATTTTTCTTTCATCCAAGGAAACCAAGTAAAGTAGCTGAGGCAAGATCCTGTGAATAGGTAGGGTGGGACACGGAGGTCATGTCATTTTTTATCAAAAACTGCTAAATACTCAGTATGGTGTGGGAAGGTGCATTGTCATGGTGGAAGAAGCAGTCACTTGTATGCTACAACTTGGGACGTGCCTTCCACAAATATTGAAGCAACTTTCTCAAAACTTCCAGATAAAAACTTTGGTTGATTGGTTGATCCAGAGGAACAAATTTCAATGTACTACAAGGGGCCTGCCCTCCAGAAAGATAATTTTATTTGGGTGGGGGATCCCCCTCATATATATAATACTTTAAAAATGTATTTATACATAATATCACCAAGAAAAAGGCCATAAGTCTATAGTCAGGGATCAGCAAACTGAATGTTAAAATGGATAAACTGAAAAGAGGCTGAAAATATTTATTTTTCTACCACCTAAAATGGGATATTTCAGAAGTCACAGATATGGCTGATTATTCTAAAAGATTGTGCCTCATTAGTTGAAAATAATTAACTTTAGACAGAACGTCACTTTGATAGCAAGATCAACCTGTTTCCAAGTAACTTAAAGACTTCCCAGAATAAAAATGTAAAAACATACTTGTAAGAAGACAAAAAATTTCAGCACACCAAAAAAGGGAAAAGTCATATTTTCTAGCATATAATACAAAAGTATTAGGTATGAAAAAAAGATCAAAAATATAACCCATCATGAGAAGAAATATTAAAGCATGAAGCCCAACCTAACATATCTAGTTGATAGAATTAATAGACAAGGTCATTTAAACAGTTACTGAAATTGCATTCTACATGTTCAAGAAAGTAAAAGATATTGAACATGTCAGATTAAAAAATGGAAGATATAAAAAAAATACATTGAATGGTGATGAAAGCTACAATATTTTAGATAAAAATATACTTGAATTAAAAGACAGATTTAAGATTAGAGATTGAGGAGAAAGATTTCAGAGAAAAGATAGGTGATCTTGAAAACATAGCAATAGAAACTAAAAACAAAAATGTGGTACATATACACGATAGAATACTATGCAGCCATAAAAAAGAACAAATTCATGAATTTTGCAGCAACCTGGATGGAACTAGAGTCTATAATACTGAATGATCTCTCACAGAAACAAAGATCTGAGTATCACATGTTCTCACTCATAATAGTGGACCTTGAACATCCAAAGTAATGCTATAAGAAAATGACTGAGAGTGGTGGGGAACTATGGGAAGGGGAAGGGGAAGGGAGATGGGATTAATGGTAGTAAATATATGTCTGGGGATGGGGAGACACCTCTTATCAACAAGGGTGCCTGAAAGAAACATATCTGTATACCTAACCCTTAACTGTACCCCACAATATCATAATAAAAAATATTGATTAAAAAAAAGGTGCAGTATTTTTATAAACAGAGCATTAGTAATCAATGAAACAATTTCAAGCACCCTAACTGTGTTCAACTGGAGTCATGGAATGTAGAAGAGAGAAAGGGGTAGAGAGAGAGGAAAAAAAGAAGGGATGGGGCTGAAGTATGTATTTTTTTTTTAATTTGGTAAAAACTATAGCCTATGTATCCAAGAAGTTCAATGAACACCAAGCACAAGAAATGTGAAAGGAGCAACACTAAGGCACATTATAATCAAATTACTTATAATTAGTGATTAAAAAGTCAAATCTTTAAAAGCAGTCATTGAAAAAAGTCACAGTATGCATGGAAGAATGAGGATAAGCATGGCAGCAGGTTTCTCATCATACACAATGTCAGCGAGAAGACAATGGGGTGACATCTTTAAATTACTCAGAGAAAACAAAAAGTTAACCAATAATTCTCTGTGCAGCAAAATAGCTTTCAAAAACAAAATGGACTTTTTCAAAAATTCAAGAGCTAAAAAAGTGTATTACCAGAAGACCTACAATACAATAAATATTAAAACAAACTTAGTAAGCAAAAAACAAACAAACAAAAAAGCAGATGGAAATGGGGACCTAATGAGGAACACTAGAATGGTGACCACATAAATAAATACAAATTTTTTTTAATCATTTGAATTTATTTAAAATTGATTATTTAAAGCAAAAATGATCACAACATATTGTGGAGTTATATGTAATAGTACAACATAAGACAATAACAAAAAGTCTAGGAGGAAAGAAATAGAATTACACTGTTGAAAGGTTTGTATATTACATGTAAATTGATATAGTATCAATTAAGAGTAGATTGTATAAACATTTTTAAGGCAGTAAAACTATTCTGTGTGATACTATACTGGTGGATACAGGGCAATATACACCAGTCAAAGCATGTAGAACTATATAATACAGAGTGAATTGAAATGTAAACTATAAACTTTAAATAGTAATAATGTAGCAATACTACTTTATCAGCTTTAACTAATGTACCAAACTAATGCAAAAATGTTTAAAATAGGAACTACTCTACTATTATTACACTAGTGTGGCAAGGTAGGGGCAAAAGAAAGAATATATGGGAACTCTGTATTTTCTGCATACTCTTTCTATAAACCTAAAACTGTTCTAAAAATTAAAAACTGTTATAAAAATCATTTTTAAAAATAAAACCTACTTTTTAAAAAGTAGACTGTGATAAGTTAAAAAAAAAAACTTGGTAATTGTGGTGGTCATACTGAATGTCCATGGAAAACATACTGAATGTTCATGGACAGGTAGGAGGATTAAAAACAAAAACAAAAACAGAATACTAATCAGAAAATTTTTTAAATGAAATTTTTGATACATAAAATAGATTAATGGTTCCCTGAGGAGGGGATAACAGGGAATCTGGAAGGAGGAGTTTACCAAGAAACTTGAGGAAATCTTTGAAAGGTGATGATTATTGTTTTGATTATGCTGGTTTCACTGGTGACTAATAGTCCAATATTTATCACATTATACATTCTAAAGTTTAAGTCACATCTCAGAAGTATATAAAAGATAATATATTATTTACAATTGAAAAGTTTACAGACATTAAAGTTTGGATCAGTTAGTGTAATTTAGCACTTGAACAGAAATAAAGGAGAAAATACAAATAATTATAAGAATTGGTTAAGAGAAGTATTTGGCAAAAATCCAACATACATTCATGATAAGAGTAAGTGGAACTCTCAACTACCAAGAAATAAAAATGAATTTTATCAGTCATATAAATGTATCTATGTAAAATGGATAAGTAAGAGGTAATTTATTTTTAAAAGTCTGAAAGCCTTTCCCCAAAGACTGAAGAAAACATAAGCAAATCTGTTTTTATGAGTTCTATTTATTATTATACTGAAGACCCTAAACAGTGCAAAAAGGCAAGTAAAACAAAAGACATACATGTTTGAAAGGACTGAATATAGTTATCTTTACTTAGAAAATGTATTGTACGGAGAAAATCTAGGGAGTCTACGAAGTTCCTAAACAAAGAAGTGAATTGATCAAAGTGATAGGACACAAAGTCAATGTACAAAATCTAATTGTTTTTCTATATGCTAATAAGAAGCAATTAGGAAACAAAATTTCAAACAACACCATTTATATCTTCCAAAAATTAAATACAATAGTCAAACATATTTTAGAAGATAAAATTTTGCGGTAACCTTGTGCCAGATATGATTGTTTGTCTCGATGGAATATTTTACTCTTCCATACATTTAAAGTGTATACATTATTCTCTCTGAATTTATTTTGAGCTATATGAATTGAGCTAAATTTACTTTCTTTTAAATATTAGAAATAGGAAAAGCGACTCAATTAGAAGTGCAAATATGCAAATCTTTGAAACTTTTCAAAGATTATTTTTTCTCTCTTAATATTACAGATTTTGAACTACTTATATGTTTACATTTTTATTTTTTGACATTCAACGTCGAGCACTTAGTATGTTCTTAGCAAATAGTTATTAAATGGTTATGCAATTGATATTGTGTTAGGTGGTCAATAAAACTTAAGTGTAATGATTTTGAGTTCTGCTCACTGAAAAATTACAAACCTAAATTTCAAGTAATATAGATAAAGCCTGAAGCAAATGTCAAAAAAATACAGTGTACACATTTTATAAATTCACTGAGTGTTTTGTGTAGGTCATATAATGTAAATAATGCAAACAAAAGTAATTATTTTTCCCCTAGATCTTAGAGTTTATTTTCAGATTAGTACAAGATTTTACATTCTTACATTCGAATGTGCATAGTAACCACAGAGTATAGAAGAACATGCTAGCTATTTTTGTTTCTTCCTCTAGATTTTGCTGAAATAACTTCCTGCTTGTTTTCTATTGTCTTTATTTTTCTTTAAAATAGTTTCTTTATCATTAATTTTCATGACTCAGACAATAATGATTAAAATTGGAATTTTTCTCTTTTCAATACAGTGGTTCAAAGAAGAAGATTTGATGATAATTTTGTTATTATTTATGTTTCCAACATTGTGAAATGGTTCTATTTTAGTACAATTTTCAGCTTCATTTAAAATTATTAACCATAGAAATTTGATAATCTTTTTTCTTTTTTTTTTTTTTTTTGAGTTCGAGTCTCACTCTGTGGCCCAGACTGGAGTGCAGTGGCCGTTCCCCGCCACCGCAGGCTCGACCTGCTGGGCTCCAGCGATCCTTCCGCCTCAGCCTTCCAAGTAGCCAGAATTACAGGCATGCGCTACCATGCCCGGTTGATTTTTTGATTTATTGTAGAGATGAGGTCTTGCTGCCCAGGCGGCTCTCGAACCTGCGGGCTCAGGCAATCCACTCACCTCAGCCTCCCAAAGGTGCGGGATTACAGGCTGAGGCACCGAGCCTAGCTCTTGATAATCTCTTTATCCATTTTTTACAATTAAAAATATAGCAATTTTTAAATTTGTTATGAGACTTACCATTTGTTATTTTTCATTAGCCTTGTTATTTACACATGCTTATTAAAGTTTGTATTAATTTTTGATGATCTTATTAAAGTTAATTTCATTTATAGATGTAGAATTGTTTGCAAATTATATTATTTAGTAAACAACAGGAAAGAAATCTATAAGTATGTAAAAATAAGGTGAATGGGTACTTGATGATAGTCACAGCTTTCTGCAATACAACAGCTAGAGCTAACAGTCAAATCACATCTCATGAAGGATATTTCAAGCTACAATTTATTTGTTCTGAATTCTCTGGCCAGTTTCTAGACCTTAATCCTTTATATGATGAAAATTACTTTTTTTTGGTCTAATATCCTCATTGTCAAAAAGCAATATAAATTTTCAACAAATTCTGAAGATTATGTACGTTTGGTTTTGTTTTAAATTAGTTTTCTGTGTGTGTGTGTGTGTGTGTGTGTGTGTGTGTGTGTGTTTTGTGGGTTAAAATATAGGCCATGTAACAGTGCTAATCAAAGTATGATTCATAGACTATAGCTATCAGAAAAACTCTTTGTTACTGGTCACTAATGAAGTAAACATGAAAACTGAGACTATTTTTTTAGAAATGTTCATAGCAATGTGTCTTTACTATGACATCTAAGCACATAATATATTGACTCAAGTCATTGAACAGAGAATGTAGACCAGTCTGCATGATTAGTCATATGCGGTATGAACTTGGTAACAGTCACATATGGAACATCATATATTGGAAAGTATAATAGTCTAGAAATAAGAAAAAAATAATCCTTGACCACAGATAATTTGAGAAGCACTGATGCAACTGATCAAATACACTCTGTGGTGTCCTGAAGAGAGGACCTTTAAAAAAGATCCATAGTCATCTCTAAGGAAACTGAAGCCAAAATATAACTGAAGGACTACGTTAGTTACGTTAATGATAATCAATGGCATCACATTAACAAATGACAAGTAGAATTAAGCCTTCAGTGGTCTCAAATATGCACCACAAATAAAAATTACAGTAGCAAACACTCAAACTGTAGATGTTGATTTTTTATTAAGCTGCTTCACAAGTGGGTAACTATATGCAGTGAGTTCCACAATGAGAGAAACATAAGGTACTATTAATGTTTCAAGTGTCAGTTTGTAGATATGTCTCTGTTTTATTTTCTCCCTTGTATATTTACTCATCGCCATTGTCCTGGGACTCCATTGCAGAATTTTTCTTCTTTGTTATATTCCTACAGACGTTGCTAGTTTGACAGCATGATATGTTTATGATTATTTCTTCATGCCACTCCTCTGAAAACTAAATTACCATTTACAATTTTTGCCTTTCACCTTTTCCCCCAATAATAGAATAGAGAAGCTCTGAATGTCAAAAAAAAAAAAAAAAAAAGAAAAGGAAAGAAAAGAAAAAAGGAAAGGAAAGGAAAGGAAAGGAAAGGAAAGGAAAGGAAAGGAAAGGAAAGGAAAGGGACCTATTATGCTTCTCATCAAAGCAATATGATGTCAAACTTGAGCAGACAGAATGGTGGTAGCCTGTACTGTCAGCTTTACTTTTTATTCATTTCCACAGTTATTTCTTTTTTTTCACAGTGGGAGAAGAGAAGGATTATCCTGCTGAGACCACCATTTCAAATACCACAATCGTGTGCTTATAACAGGTCAACTGAATGCAGTGGGAGAGAATAAGAAATGCAATGGCAAAATCAACAATGCTGAGTTACCTCTTATAAAACAGTGCAACAACTTTATCATTTTGTTAATAGGATCGTTATTTTTTTTTAACCCCAAAACAATTAAATGCAACTGGAGTGTTTATTTTACTCTTTCCTTAGAAACCAAATTAATCCAGCAGTAATTGTTTAAATCTCTAGGAAATGGGCACAGACCAGCACTTTTATTCTGTCTACTTATTGTTTTAATCAGTGCAAGAGATTTAATGGCTTCCTAATTAATAATAACATTTTCTTTCTTTAAATTATTTTTATTATAGAGTTGTACGGTACAAGTGAGAATTAACTACATTAACTACCCTGGTAGTGGACCAGGTACCCCTTGTGTTGTCACATGCCTCTTCTCCCTTCCCACTTCCTCTAGCAGTGCCCTGCAACAGCTGATCCCACCCTTGTGCTAATGTGACTAACATTCAGAACCCACTTATGAGAGAGAACATGTGATAGTCAGCTATTTGTTTCTGTGATAGTTCACTTAGTGTGATGGTTTCCAACTCCATCCAATTTGCTGCAAAGTCCATGATTTTGTTCTTCTTTAAGGCTGAGTAATACTCCATCATGTATGTGTACTACATTTTCTTTACCCAGTCCACTTATGGGCAGCAGAATTGGTTCCATGTTTTTACTATTGTAAATAGTGTGGTAATAAATATGCATGTGCAGGTGTCTTTTTGGTAGAGCAATTTATGTTCCTCTGGGTGTATTCCCAGGAGAGGGATTGCTGGATCATATGGAAGATCAATTTTTAGTTCTTTTAGGAATCGCTACACTGTTTTCCGTAGAAGTTGAACTAGCTTTCACTCCCGCCAGTAGTGTAGAAGCATTCCCTTTTCTCCATACCCAAGCTAGCACCTGTTGTTCTTCTGACTTGTTAATAATAGACATCCTTACCAAAGTTAGGTGGTATCTCCTTGTAATTTTAATTCCATTTCTCTGATGACTAGTGACATGAGGCTGAGCGTTTTCTTCTTGTGTCTGTTGGCTGCTTGTATGTACTTCTCTGAGAAGTATCTATTTGCATCCTTTGCCCATTTTTTTTTTTGAGTTGTAGTCTCACTCTGTCACCCAGATTGGAGTGCAGTGGCTGCTCCCGACCACTGCAGCCTCAACCTGCTGGGGTCCGGCGATCCTTCCGCCTGAGCCTTCCGAGTAGCCGGAATTACAGGCGCGCGCTACCATGCCCGGCTGATTTTTTGATTTATTGTAGAGATGAGGTCTCGCTGCCGAGGTGGGTCTCGAACCCACGGGCTCAGGCAATCCACTCACCTCAGCCTCCCAAAGGTGCGGGATTACAGGCTGAGCCACCGAGCCCGGCTCCTTTGCCCATTTTTTAACAGGGTTGTGTGTTTTTTCCTTTCACTTTGTTTGAATTCTTTACGATCCTGTATCCTAGGTCTTTATCAGATACATAACTTGCAAATATGTTTTTCCAGTCTGTGGGTTATCTCTTTACTCCCTTGATAATTTCTTTTGTCATGCAAAAGCTTTTCAGTTTGATGAGGTCTCATTTGTCTATCTTAATTTTTATGGCATCTGTTTTTGGGGACTTAGACAAGAATTCGTTTCCTACTCCAATGTGTATAAGGGTGTTTCTTCAGTTTTCTTCTAGAATTCTTATAGTTGAAGGTTTTGCCTTTTAGAGATAGTGATAAGTAGGGGTCCAGTTTCATTCTTCTGAATGTGGTTAGACGGTATCCCCAGCACCATTTGCTAAATATGGTCTACTTTCCCCAGTGCTTGTTATCAGTGGCTTTGCCAAAGATAAGTTGGTTAAGAGACTGTGCTTTTGCTTCCGTATTCTCTGTCCTGTTCCATTGGTTTATGTGCCTATTCCTGTACCAATACCATGCTGCCTTGGTGACTGTAGACTTGTTTTAGTCTGGAAACTAAAGTCTGGAAAATTTAATGTCTGGAAGTATACTGCCTCCCACTTTGTTCCTTTGCTGAGGATTGTTTTGGCTATTTGTGCTCTTTTTGTGTGTGTTTGTTTCCATATTAATTTCTGTATTTTTGTTTCCAGGTTTGTGATAAATGATGGTGGTAATTTGATGGGTAATGCATTGAACCTGTAGATTGCCTTAAGTAGAATTTTTACCCAAGATCAATTAATGCAACTGGAGTGTGTATTTTACGTTTTCCTTAGAAACCAAATTAATTCAGCAATAATTATTTCACTCTCTAGCAAATAGGGACAGACCAGCACTTTAAGTCTATCTACTTATTTTTTAAATCAGTGCACGGGATTTAATGGCTTCCTAAGTAAAAGTGACATTATCTTACCTTTAATTTTATCTTATTTCTTCTCCTTTTATTAAATTATCAGATGCATTTTGATAGATAAAATTTTTCTTACACAATTAACAGTGTGAAACTCTAATATACCAGGAAATTTGATGATGTCCAAGCTGTGCGTGCCCTTTTGAAGGAATAAGCATTTTGATATAGAATAACTTATGTTGTCCACTTTTGATTATTTATAAATATGTAAGTTAGTATGAGATTTGTGTTTTTCCAATAATTAAGCAGTGTTAGTAAACAAGATTTTTGACTTTATTCCCTTATGTCTGCAAAAGCAAATTTGGAGAGTCAGGGAGGTGAGGATACAATGAGAGTAGTGTCTCTCTTTGCACACTTTCTCAAATAGAAAAATTATTTGAAATACGTTTTTAAAATAAAAAAGATAATATGATGATTTTTAAATTATAATGAAAATGTATTTGATTAGCATGAAAGCAAAACTATGAGACACATACATAAGATAGTCATATCATGGTACCTTTTCTATGTGCTCACCCACTCTCCAATAAATGATGTAGACTCCCACTCCCATGTTGATTTTTTTTTTCCGAGTTGGAGTCTCACTCTGTCACCCAGACTAGAGGGCAGTGACATGCTCACAGCCACCGCAGCCTCGACTTGCTGGTCGCAGGTGATCCTTCTACCTCAGCCTTCCAAGTAGCTGGAACTACAAGCGTGTGCTAGCACACCCAATTTATTTTTTGACTTATTGTAGAGACCATGTCTCACCAAGTTGCCCAGGCTGGTCTCTAACCCCTGAACTCAGGCAATCCTCTTGCCTCATTCTCCCAAAGTGCTGAGATTACAGGCTTGAACCACCGCGCCCGGCCCCATGTTGATTCTTATCTATGTTGATTCAACCTAGACTTTTCTTGAGTCTCTATTATGTCATCTGAACAAATTATGCAAATGTATAAGCCTTTTGCCCTAGGTAAGGCTTACATTAGTAAAATAATTATTTCTCTATTTTGAAGTAGATATCAGTCATCAAGTTTACCAAGAGAGTCTGCTTATATTCCATGGTGGCATGGAGAATATTTTAATGCATGTGCAAGATAGAATAAGGATCTGGGAAGCAAGTAAGATGTTGAATAGTATTAGAAAGTAAGATAGCTTGCTCTCATTTGAGATTACACTATATATTGTAACAGAACAATGTCTGATCATAGTAGATTAAAACATCTGAAATTTACTTCCTACTCATGTAAAGTCTAATTGACATAATGGTAGCAGCAGGAAGGCACCTGTGTTCCACATGTGTTCAGGGACCCAGCAGAGGCACTGCTATCTTTAACATGTAGCTTTTAGGATCATCTTGAATTACAACATCCAACCAGCAGACAAGGGAAGGAGATATGTGGAGAAAGCACATGTGTTTTTCAACCATACTGACCCAGAAATGAGACCCATCACTTCTCTCATATTTCGTTGGTAAGAAAAATCACATGGTCACAAACAGAAAACAAGGTGACTGAGAAATGTACTCTTTAGACAGAAAGGGACAATTCTGCATTTTAGAAATGAAACTAAAATCTCTAATGGTAAAGTCACCGGCTCTGCCATAAATGACACATTTTTTTCAATATTTGTGACAACTACAATTAGTAAATTTTGCTTATATTTCAGATTCAAATGTAACTAATTCTTGATTAAACTCCTTTCAAGTTGATAGTATTTTAATCAGCACACAGCAATTTAATCTAGTTATCTTCAATTGGGTCTCCATTCTTGATAAGTAATCAAGAATGCATTCAACATTTGGGCACTCTTTGTTTCATATCCTTTTAATTACTTTTCAAAAACAGTATGTAACAATCAACATTATATCAATTCATCTATTAAGAAATGTTATTGAGCAAACAACATGAATGGAAAATAAAGGGAAAAGGAAATTAAGTTTCAACAATTCAATTACCCTATGAAGCTTTTCAATTTGTTCAAGTATTCATTTTGTTCATGAGAATTATAATCTTATCATAGCTAAATAATATTCTATCATCTTTACATTTACAAAAAGTATAGGGTATTGACTATTCACTATATTATACTTTCATCTAATAAAGATATGGTATGTGGTGGATGTTAAATGAGAACAATTGGTGGATAAGAGGTTATAAATGTGAGCAACTATATCAAATTTAGGGCTTAAATTAATTGCCCAGTTTAACTATAGAAAGACTCACCCATTCTGGACTATTACTGTATGGAGATGGCCAACCTATCATTCAATTACTAGTGAATTGGCAAAAGTCAGAACTTGAAATAATAGTCTGCATTATTATTTCAATACTCAACCTATACAATAATATCCTTATGCAGAACACATCCAGGTTCTCAGTAGTACAACTATGATACTGTCACAGTTCCACATGAACAAGGGCTGTATTTGACATCTCAGCTGGCAGAGGTTGAGAAATACTGATGCCACAGAACTTGTTCAAACTGTTTAACTTGGATCCAGATGTGGTGCTTATTTTATTATGCATTGGATATGGAGTTTATTGAGACTTCAACCTCTATATTGAGAAGTTGCTGGACTATAAGACTATAATAATATACTAATAAAATAACCAGCTTATAATTTGCTTTCATCCTTTAAAGTTTTTTTGGTTTGGTTTTGTAATTTTAAAAGGTTTGTATACCTTTTTCCCCTCAAAATTCTGACTAATTGGCCAGCCACTGAGGACAACTAAAAGAAACATATTTCTAAGAAATTCACAAGTTTTGAACAATCAAATATATGTCTGTACAGGGAGGCCTACTTTTCTGTCAGTGCTGAAATTCCTGAAGAGGATAAGCCTTGCCTTTCTAGGAGTCCTTGTTAAGTGAGGTTAGTCAAAATTGTGCTGTAATTATTTTATGCATCTGAATAAGTACTTTTGTAAGTGACATTTTATCATCTTCAATTTTGTACTCACTGCCTTATAAAGATAATTATTTCCCACTGTAGATTGTAGATGGATATTAAATTTATGTTGAGTTGAACATTAATTATCCATAAAATATCTATAAAAAAAAAAAAAAAAACCCAGTGCATTTTTTTAAAAATGGAAGAGAACAAAAAGTACTGAAGAGAAACAAAGATTATTATAGACACATCAAGGCTAGGTAAGTTCTTAGAAATGGGTTACTGTTCTTCTTTAGCCATCAGAAGCCCATTCAGTGCTTCACAGCTAAACAATAGTGGTAAGGGTGTTTCCCTAAACACTGGTCCCATTACTTGAGACAAACAGAAAAAAAATTATAGATTTTCTAATGCAATCTGCTTCTTTAAAAGATGTTCTCAGCGAACACAAAGGCTTTATTTGAGGAGCTAGATGGAAGAGATGCTGATGAAGAAGTTTGGAGAATCACTACCAAAACTATTTTTTTTTTTTTTTTTTGGAGTCTCACTCTGTCGCCCAGACTAGAGTGCAGTGGCCGCTCCCGCCCACCGCAGCCTCGACCTGCTGGGCTCCGACAGCGATCCTTCCATCTCAGCCTTCCAAGTAGCTGGAACGACAGGCGCGTGCTACCATGCCCGGCTAATTTTTTGATTTATTGTAGAGATGAGGTCTCGCCAATTGCCCAGGCGGGTCTCGAACCCGTGGGCTCAGGCAATCCGCCTCCCAAAGGCGCGGGATTACAGGCTGAGCCACCGCCCGGCTTTACCAAAACTATTAATATGTGGTGAGTCACGTGGAACTTGGGACCTATAAAAGTAGTTAAAATTTCCCTGGAATTACCCTCTTTTCATTTTTAGATAATTAAGGTGAATTGCTGAAGTATTTTTCTTATTAATAATTAACTTTTCTTTATTGTGGGAAATAAGATGTTTTATTTTTAAAATGAAACTCCCAAAATGACGTTTAAATGCTTTGTGCTTCTCTTTTGCTGACTCACTTCCTGCTTCTTTGTACTCCCTTTTTGAAGGCTTTTTACTTTGGTGGGCTACGTGTTTAAATGTTGGCAGGATTCAGTCAGAATAGTAATCCTGTCAGCCAATCGGCAAATAGGACATGCAAATGAAGTGATTCTGTAAAACCAATCAACATGTGCTATGTATACAGGGAAACTTATGTATGTACCCAGCCAATGGGAAATGTAGAGAGAGTTGCATTCTAGGGCACAAATATGCTGGTTACAGCTGCCTCGGTGTGCCTGCCCACTCAAGGGACACCCATTCTTGCAAGAATGATATTAAAAGAGCTACTTCACTCCACTGATCGCTGAGTCTCCCTGTTGTTCTTTAAACGATAAAATTGAAGGGGGGCATTTTCATCTCCAACACTTGTGGGGGCAGGTATACCTGCACCTGTGGGACCAGATCCCCATTGGGCGGGGAGATGCATCCCACTCAATTTTAGGTGGCTCATTCCAGTTGGGTGTTCCTGGGTCCTGCAGTTTTGCAGATAGACCTGGATCATTACTTAGGATTCAGCAGAGGAGAAACAAAGAAAAGGCAGGCACCACCATGGCAACCCAGCAACCTTGTGCACAAGCCAAGGTAGGAAAATTGAGCTATAAATACTGCCTTGGGTTTTGGGGAAATTCTCAGATTGAGGTGTGTAACTGAGATGTAATGAATCCTAGTGCTTGTAAGAAACCTCCCATAAAATGAGTTGAGAATATTAGGAGGAATTTGGAGTCCTAACATTTGCAATAAATCTCCAGTAAGGAGAGTTGAACACCCTAGGAGGAATTCAGAGTCCTAACATGTGCAAGAAACTTCCAGCATGGGGGTTTGAGCACCTTGGGAGAAGTTTTGAGACTACACAGTTCACCTTGTAACTGAAAATGGGTAACAAACAATCTAGGTCTAGGAGGGAAGGTCAAGAGGACCCCCTTAAAATTCCCCCAGATAATCCACTGTGGTGAATTCTAGAGAACTATAAAGATGATTCCAAGAATGAAAGAAAGGGAAAGAAGAAAATGATTGAATTTGATGTTTTGTATGGACTAAGGAACCAATCAATCAGCTGTCAGGATTTTGGCCCAAATTTGGCTCCAATGAGGACTGGCTTTTTTGTTTTAGCAATCTATGTGAACAATGAGTTCTCTGTTTCATCTGAGTAGGGGTACTATGACCTCTGTTGGCTTCCAGAAACCATTTCCATGTTTTCCCTTCAAATGGGAAATGAGGAAGACAGAACATCTGAACCTCTAGGGGAGAAAGATAAACCTTGGAACCCACTCTCCTATATTCCCTCCCATAACCCTCAAGAAGATCGAGGATTTAGGGGGGCAGCTGGGAATGCAGATCTATTAGAAACTCAAGAGTTGAGATCCCCAAGCCCCAAACCCAAATACCCTAATTTGGAAAGGGAATTGGAGCAATGTAGGAGAGACATTGAAAAATTTCCCTTTCCCCCTGGAAGTCCAGATGAAAATTCAAAATTGTTCCCACTAAGGGAGGTTCCATTGGGGCAGGGAGAAATTGGCTTTGTTAATGCCCCACTTACTAGCACTGAGGTAAGAAATTTCAAGAAAGAAATAAAACCATTATTAGATGATCCTTTAGGATTAGCCGACTAGGTTATCAATTTGTTGGACCTAACATATATACCTGGGTGAAACTAATGTCTATTATGAACATCCTGTTTACTGGTGAAGAAAGAGATGTGATCGTGATTCAAAGGGCTGCCATGTCCATCTGGGAGCAGGAACATCCCCCGGCCCCTGCTATACAACCAGCTGAACAAAAATATTCAAACACCAACCCCAGATGGGATAATAATAACCCAGGAGACAGGGTTAGAATGCAAGATTTAAGGGAACTAGTAATTAAAGGAATCTGAGAGTGAGACCCAAGATTCCAAAATGTCTTGAAGGATTTGAGATCCAGCAAGAGAAGGAGGAAACTCCAGTGGCCTTTTTACAGTGGTTTAGAGACCATATGAGCAACTATTCTAGATTAGATCTGGACGGGCTTGTAGGACAAGGCCTTCTAAAAGTTAATTTTGTTGCAAAAACTTGGCCAGTTATTGCAAGAATGTTAAAAAAGCTGGAGGAATGGAATGAAAGACCTATTGAAGAGTTGTTAAGAGAGGCACAAAGGGTGTTTGTTAAGAGAGATGAGAAAAAGCAGAAATAAAAAGTTAGATTCATGGTATGTAGAGAAGGTAGTTGGGAGAAAAAATGAGAATCATGGTATGTAGAGAAGGTAGTTGGGAGAAAAAATGAGAGACCCCCTTGGCAAGGCCTGGATATCAGAAGGGACAGACCAGAGGAAGGCCTAAACCAAAAGGAACTGTGATGAAAAAAATTAATCAAAATGGAGCTGAATGTTATCATTATAAGAAACTGGGACATTTCAAAAGAGATTGTCCTGAATTGCAGAATGAAGAAGAGATAACCTCCCTTATGGCATTGGATACAGAATAGGGAAGTCAGGGGTTCTTCTTTATCAGACCCCACCAGGAACCCCTGATAAATCTGAAGTTGGGACTTGATGAGGTGGACACTATCTTCCTTTTTGATAGTGAGGCAGCATGCTCATTCCTCAACTTTAGACTCCAAAATGTTCACTTTTTACCAGAAAACCTTCAAGTTTCTGGATTAAAAGAAGGGTTTTTGGTACCTATATTTGAACCCATGGTTATAAAAACTGAAACCAAGATATTGACAGGGTCATTTTTATTAACCCCAGAAGCAGAAATAAATCTCCTAGAGACCTAATTGTCCAGTTGGGCCTAATATAGGGCCAGAACAACATCAACTCAAGGTCTGAGTGGCATATATCACAGCAGAAATGGAAAAAAGTTAGCCCTAGAGTATGAGGGAAGAGAATGGGAAGGTCTACAAATCCCCCCCCATTCAAGTTTCTTTAAAACTACCAGATGAAGTTGTTTGTAGAAAATAATATCCTATTCCTATGGAAGGGAGCAGGGAACTTCAACTGGTAATTGAAAATATCCTTAGAAATGGGCTTTTAGAACCATGCATGTCATCATACAATACTCCAATACTTCCAGTAAAGAAGTCTGATGGATCCTACTGGCTAGTGCAAGACTTGAGGGCCATAAACCAAATAACTCAAATTCTACATCCTTGTGGTTCCAAAGCCCTATACCCAACTGACTCCAGAACTGTAAACTATGAGGCAATACTTTTAGAAAGGGATAACTTAATGTTAACCACAGACTTATATGAGTTTAGTCAGTTTTCTAAAAGCCAGGGAAAAGGAAAATCAAAGAACATTGGATCATAATTGCCTAGAACACCAAACTAAAACCAGATTAGATTTAAAAGAAAGCCACTCTGTGTTGATGTTAAGTTATTCATAGTTCCTCCAGAATGATTGAAGGTAAAAGGCATAATGGGTATTCAGTTATCTATGGAAATAATCTATCCATCTATGAAAAAAGGAAGGCTACCTAACTTGTGGTCTGCACAAACTTGTGAATTACATGCTCTTTAGTCAAGTCTTAAAAAGACTTACAAATAAGGACGATATAATCTATACATATTTTAAATATGCTTATATGGTAGTACATACTTTTGCAAAAATCTGGATGAAAAGAGGTCTCATAAACAGTGGAGGAAAGAAGTTAGTTCATGGGGAACCAATTAAACAAGTTTTAGAAAATTTACCACTCCCTACTGAAATGACTGTCACACATAAACAAAGAAGTTCTTCTGAGGCAGTTGGTGCTAGGCTCGCTGATGAAGTAGCCAAAGAGACTATCTTAAAAGACAAAATTAAGCTTCTAAAGCTCACCCCTAACTTGCCTGTAATCACCATAAGACCACAATTTACCAAAAGAGAAATAGAAGAAATGAAAAAGATGGGAGCTGCCCCAACCAAGGAAGGGATGTGAATCTTCCCCGATGGAAGGGAAATGGTTAGCAAACCAATTATTAGGGAATTAATGACTATATTACCGAAGGGAAGTCATTGGGGAGCTCAAGCAATGTGTGATGCACTTTTTAAAAATGTGTGAATGTATAGGAATTTATACTATTGCCAAACAAATATGTGAGGGATGCATAATTTGTCAGAAAATAAATAAAAGGTAATTAGATCATCATTAAAAGGGGGAAGACCACCTGGATTAAGACCCTTCCAAAGTATACAAATTGACTTTACTGAAATGTCTTAAATAGGGAATCTCAAGTACATATTAGTAGTTGTTGATCATCTTACTGGATGGGTAGAGGCATACCCAACAATGACAACTACAACTGGGACTGTGATAAAAATTCTTTTAGAGCAAATAATTCCCAGATTTGGTTTAATAGAAAACATTGATTCAGATAATGGGAGCCATTTTACATCAAAAGTGTTACAAGGCATTGCAGTAGCACTTCAAATCCAATGGGACTTTCATGCTCCCTGGCATCCATCATCTTCAGGGAGAATAGAACGAATGAATCAAACTCTAAAAACACACATAACATAACTAAACTCATGTATAGAAATAAAATTGCCCTGGGTTAAGTGTCTTCCCATAGCTCTTCTCTGAATTAGAACAGCCCCTCAAAGAGATCTGGGATTGTCACCCTATGAATTATTATATGGACTGCCATACCTAGGCAGAACTACAGATTTACCAACTCTAGAAACCAAAGATCAATTTTTAAAGGAATATGTTTTGGCTATTTCCTCTACTCTATCTTCTCTTAGATTAAAAGGGCTCCTTGCTCAAACTCCTCCCCTTGAGTTCACAGTTCACCATTCCAGTCTGGAGATTGAGTGCTAATCAAGATCTGGAAGGAAACTAAGCTCCAACCAAACTAGGAAGGACCCTACCAAGTGCTCCTGACTACTGAGATGGCTGTGAGGACTGCTGAAAAGGGGTGAATGCATCGTACCCAAGTCAAGAGGTCATTAACAGAAAACATGGCAAAATAAATGCTATCAATGAGAAATCTCTCAAACTGAACCTTTAAAATTGAAATTTAGAAAAACCTAATATATTCCTCTATACCCCTGCTCATGGCCTTGCCAATAATATTTCTAATCACATATATGTTCATTTCCTTCCTTGTTAAACGTTTATGCAAAGTTTTTGTTTTTTTTTTTAAATTCTAAGTGCCCATGGGATTGTTTCCTCTCCTAAAAATGTTGAATGGAAAGTTTACCCCACTTTTGTTAGGAAAAATGATAATGACTTTTATAACCTTATGTGAAATGGCAGACTGCATATTTACCATCAATATCATTAAAACTAACTCTCCTCTAGCCATCAAATTTTATGCATGCTCGGTCCTATCCTACATAGTAACAACTATCTACATAGTCAAAGACAACTCTCTGGCGCAGATAAATATCTTTGCCTGGATCCACATGCAGGTAGAGCATGCCCTGACACTATAGTAGGGAGTTGCCCCTCTGTAGTGGCTTCAGGGGAAAACTTAGTAGGGGGATACCATCCTTGCTGGAGCTGGGATGGTGTCTTTTGGACCACCCAGTTCAATGGTTGGGTTTCTGCTTCATTGAGATGGAAAACCTCTCAACAACTTAGAGATAAAATCCAACTTACTTAAGCATCAATCTTCTCAAATTGTCAAGACCTTCAATGTAACCCTTTACTGATAATAATAAACAAACCTCAAAACCTGGAACAGCAACAATCAATAATATGAACCTATGGATTAGGGGCAGATATCACAGGAACTGACCGCTTGGGTCACTTAACCTAAGGCTAGTTGCCAGCCTGACACCCACTCCAACTGATAAAACTCCAACCCAGGGCCTCAATCTCCCACAGTCTTGGGGACCCAATTAAACTCAATCCAATAATGAACCTACTAAGGTCATTATAATGGAAGTAAAAGATTTAAAACAAACCATAGAAATTGAAACAGGATATGAGGAAAGAAATACCTGGGTAGAATAGATAAAATTTATGGTATTAAGTCTCAATAAAAATGATTGTTATGCATGTGCCACTGGACGACCACAGGCTCAAGTGGTCCTGTTCCCTATTAAATGGGACACAGATCCTAGTGGAATGAATTTCATGCTAGCCCAGTACCAAGACAAGGATGCCTGGGGCAACAAGCCTTGCTGAAGTCTTTCCTTGCTCTACCCAGCTATGCAGAGATCAAACCCGAAGGTGCATCCTTCTTTCTCTGTGGGGAAGGCGAATCACTCTTAGTGTCTCTCCAGACAGAAGAGGGGTTCACCACCCCTGTAGGGCATTTGCAAACCTGCACCCATGTCCAAAATGTCTCTGAGGCAATTGAAGGAAACTACTCAAACTTCAACATTCCTCTAGTGAATGTTTGGTGGTACTGGGGAAAAGGACACTTAGAGCTCTGTTGCCACCCAACAGGACTGCAACTTCTTCTTTGGTCCAATTGGTCATCTCATTTACCTTGGCATTTCAAACCCCCAAAATATCTATTAAAATAAGAAATAAGCAATTGGTGCCTGGGACATAAGTACCAGGGTCATCTGACCCTTAATATATATCTTGATGATATAGGAGTCTCCCCAGAAATTCCTAATGAATTTAAGGCTCAAAACCAAGTAGCAGCAGGATTCGAAGCCTTCTCTTGGTGGGTAACTATAAAAAATGTAGGTTGAATTGATTATATTTACCATGATCAACAAAGATTTATTAACCCTACCCAGGATGTTGTCAAGGGAATAGCTGAACAATTAGACGCTACCAGTAGAATGACATGGAGAAACTGTATGGCACTGGATATGATGTTAGCTGAAAAGGGGGGAGTATGTGTCATGTTAGTAGGACAATGTTTTACTTTTATCCTGAACAATACTGACCCTGATGGAACTATTACTAAAGCATTACAAGAATTAACTACTCTTGCTAACGAATTAGTCGAAAGTTCTGGCTTTAATGGCCCCTTTAAAGATTGGTTAGATAATTGGTTTGGAAAATGGAAAAGAATGATAGTCTTCATCCTGACATCTCTTATAACAGTAGCGGAAATATTAACTACTATAGGTTGTTGGATAATCCCCTGTGTTACGGGTCTAATCCAAAGACTTATAGAAACCACCATCACCAAAAAAATGCCCATGAATTGCACTTATGTCATAGAAACCAAATTAAATCATGAGGAAGAAGTAAAAAATTATTAAATAAATTTGAAACTAACCTTATACTTAAAGCAAGTCAAAATAGAAATGAAAATAAAATCAGAAATACTTAAAAAAAAAAAGAGGAGGAAAATTGTGGGAAATAAGATGATTGATTTTCAAAATGATGTTTAAATGCTTTGTGCTTCTCTTTTGCTGACTCACTTCCTGTTTCTTTGTTCTCCCTCTGCATAGGCTTTTTACTTTGGTAGGCTACATGTTTAAAATGTTGGTGAGTTCCAATCAGAATAGTAATCCTGTAAGCCAATTGGCAAATAGGACACGCAAATGAAGTGATTCTGTAAAACCAATCAACATGTGCCATGTAGGCGTCTTACGGGAAAATATGTAACTTCTGCAGTACTCAACCATTGCAGAACCAGGAGGGAGACTTGTATTCTAGGGCATAATTATGCTGGCTGCAACTGCCTCAGTGTGTCTGCTCACCAGAAGGACACCCATTACTGCAAGAATGATATTAAACGAGCTGCTTCACTCCACCAATCTCTGAGTCTCCATGTCATTCTTTAAGGACAAAATTGAGGAGGGGCATTTCTGTCTCCAACATTTATCTTTCTCCAAAAGGAGGAAATCAATAGTAGAATTAATTCAAAGAAGCAGATTTTTCAATTCTTAAAAATTGACTTTCAGAGTAATAACTTGTATATCCTGACCATGATCTCTCTGAAATATTGGAAGTTCAGAAATTATTTGAATTTGAAATAACAAAATCTGATCACTCCATCCAAGCTGTGTATGTCCCTCTCTATAAGCCAATTCCATCTTATGGAGAGAGAGAGAGAGAGAGAGAGAGAGAGAGAGAGAGAGAGAGAGAGAGAGAGATTTTAAGTCATCCAGAGTTGATAGACTTTTCCAATTTATGTCATATCTCTTCAATTTTATGTTAATTATGAGCATCAAAGCATTCCTTGTATTTCAGAAACCTGTAATATTCTTCCCATTTAAATAAACCTTTAGTTCTTTTGTTAAGGGCCCGTGAATCTCCTTCTGTGTCCATGAACAATACTATAGAGAATTTTCCACTGATGGAATTAATAACTAGTGTTAATTAAATGAAAAAAAATTGGATTGGAATGATGAGACAAATATCTCAAAAATTAAAAGAAAAAGATAAGCATGATGTCTAAACTTTGGCATTACAGACCTTTTAGGTAATACAATTCTTTGTTGTGAAGAAGTACCCAGTGCATTGCAGGGTATTTAGCAGTGCCCCTGGCCTCTGCACACCAGATACCAGTATCAGTTTTCCTTTAGCTGTGTCAAACAAATGTATTTCCAAACAATGCCAAGTATTCTCTCAAGGGACAAAATTGTCCCCTTTCCCTCCCCTATTAAGAGTCGCCGAGGTAAAGTAAGAACTAACAGAAATAATAAAAACTGCACCCTAAAGAATGCCTGTTTTCAAATAATGCAGTAATCACCTCTTTGTGATAAGTTGAATAGATTCAAGTCTAATACATCTTCCCAAGCACTGCTTTCCAAAATGTTTCTCTACATTTTCAGGTGTATTAGGAATTTTTGGCATGCATAGAAGAAATATGTTTTGTGAACCTGTGTTATGAAGTGGAATTGGTATTAAGTTTATGAATTGGGATTGTGAAATTCTTAGTACTTTTCTAAAGGATAGGAGGTTAATAGTTACGTAACAATTTAGATAGCCCATGCAACACTGCATGGCTTATGCCTTGGAAGAAATCTAAATTAACAAATATGTAGCAATATCCATGTTTATGGTGAGCCAAGGAAGACCAATGTCACATAAAAGAGATTTTGGCAGTATCACCCCTTATTATCTGTTTTCCTCTGTTCTCAACTCCTGGGAAGAAAGTCAGGGGCTTTCTAATAAAGAGGATAGAAGTCTAAGATGTGAAACTTGGAAAGATTCTTCAAGATAGTAGTGAGTGATAGCAATTTTAGCCTACTGAACATCCCTTTACACACATAAAGAGTACCCCCTTTTCTCTATAAATCATCTCCTCATCATTCCCAATCAATATGTTGAGCAAATCCTTGCTCTATCCATCTCCAGAAATTTATAGAATGAATAAAGTTGGTCTCCTTTGCTACTGAGATTGAAGTAGATACGAGCTTGTGACTTAGGGAGTATTCAATGGCAAACAATCTCACTTCTTTTTTGAAACTAATTGGAAGAAGAAGCTATTTATTTTGGTGGGGGCAATTGGGAATACAATATATTTGGTAGTTCTAGAAACCAAGGCAGAGATGGAACATATTCTGCATAAATTTATTCAAGGCTCTGGAGCCAGATGAGTCTAAAAGTAACTATATCCTTGAATTTGTGTTATTGTTGTTCAAAAAGTAATTGATTTCCTTTTGTAGCTCAAGAAATGACACTCAGATTTATTATTTCCCTTGCAACTCAGGATCCTCATTAATATAAAGACATCTAGTTTCTTCACCACCATCTCCTTTTACAGATGGTAGGGCTGAGTCTTAATGAGTGTGACTGATTGTCCCAGAATCATGCATCTCTAATCACAATCTTCTATAACTTACACTGAATCTACGTTCTGGTTTTGTGTGTTTCCTCAATTGTCAGTTGCAAACTGAACCAGTTACTTGGTTTACATAATACCCAACAATTGGTGTAAATTATTTTTTATTAACTAATCACCTATATTAATGAGATGAAGAGACCCTCTTGAAATGCAGACTTGGATTATTTTTCCACCATTTCATTTAAGTCTAAATTTTTGTGTGCATACATACATATGCAAAATAGTGGTATTATAGTTAAAGTATAAATTATTTATCTCAGTGTTTATTGATTAATGATCTTAAATTTGATGCCTATTGTTTTATTTATTGAGCTACTCAATGGCAATTGTAGGTATAAAAACTTTTGTTAGAGGACAAAGTCACAATCATAATTTTTCCTGTGATTTAACTGCAAAACAGTGATTTTTATTTTTAAGGTAATTGCCTTTTTCCTTCCTATTTTTCCATGATCACAATAAATCATGGAGTTTACAAGACACTTGCATCATTTTTCTTATGACAAATGTAAAGCACAATTATAACAGAATATAATAGCATCAATATGTTTTTACAGATGCTAAATGAAATTCATCAATACTTATTCCATATGTCTGCTATCTAGTTTTCTCTTCTCTTGTCAAACCAAAGATTTTTACATCAGGGTAATTTTTAACAGTATCTTTTATACTTCTATGTAGTGATATATAAGAAAATAACCTATATTGTCATTGAAAGTTATGGTATTAAACTTATACTTTTGGTTACTGTGGGTTGCCAGGGATGACAGAAATGTAGAATACAGTGTAAATTTTATGGAAAATAATTGTAGTGATTAATTATGGATGTGATTCTTTTGGGTTCGTACAAACCTCTGATTCAAACCCTTCACCATTAAATTAAAAAAATTCTTCTGAAAAACGCTAACATCTAAAACCAAATGAGTATGTGCATGTCCATGACATTAGCCTGCCTGGAGAGTGTGAATCAAAGGTTCCCTAATGGCAAGACATATTTCAAATTATGACATCTTCTAGCCTTTGGAAATAGCAACATAGTAAGAAATCCTGGATATCATCCTAGATTTTGTTAGCTTTGACCGTCTTAACATTTCCTTGGCTGTTATCGGTACTTTGCATTTCTATGTAAAATTTGAAATTCCTTGCCTGTCAATTTCCCAAGGACAAGGCATTCCTAAGTGAGCAAGAGAAGAGAGACGCTTTAGTACCTATAGATTGTAGGGACACAGCTGGTAGAAGAGGAAGCCTGTCAGAGAAAGCAGTCTTTCTTGGACAGGTGAAACCAGTAAAACATTTGATGAACCTGTGGTCTTATTTGAACATGAAGGATCCCCAAATGCAAAGATAATCCTCACAGCAAAGTAATTGTCTCGCATAAAAATTTTGCTGAGTCAGCAGAGGCTGAGTGTTTGCCTATCTATTTCAGTCCTAGGGCCCTCACTGGTTACTTGGTCAACACCAGAGGTCTTTGTGGGTCAAACCACTGTGATTAAGACTTGCACTCAGCCGGGCTCGGTGGCTCAGCCTGTAATCCCGCGCTTTGGGAGGCTGAGGTGAATGGATTGCCTGAGCCCGCAGGTTCGAGACCCGCCTGGGCAACTTGGTGAGACCTCATCTCTACAATAAATCAAAAAAAAAAAAAAAATTAGCCGGGCATGGTAGTGCGCGCCTGTAGTTCCAGCTACTTGGAAGGCTGAGGCGGAAGGATCGCCAGAGCCCAGCAGGTTGAGGCTGTGGTGACCAGGAGCATGCCACTGTACTCCAGTCTGGGTGACAGAGTGAGACTCCAACTCAAAAAAAAAAAAAAAAAAAGACTTGCACTCAACTCTCCATTATAGTAATCATGACCACTTTGTCTTGGGCTGGTAAGTGTCACCACTTGGAGCATGTCACTCCAAGCACCCTCTAATCACATAGTATTCATTGCAGCAATTTCTACTGCCATTTCTGAACTATTGGAAATAACCACCATGGGATTCTGGCGTTCCCATCATCCATGTAAATATCAGCTAGTAGGTGAAAAGAGCATCTCCAGACCCACTTTTGGGACATAATTCAAGGTAGTTGAGAAATTTTTGCCCAGTAAAGCCTCTTGGGCATTTTGAGCTTGGTAAGTCTTTGGATGCAAGAGAAGTTCTGGCATTTCCATTTCTTTCAGTGTATACCACCTGGGAACCACACATCAGACAGAGTCCCTTGAAGCCATTCCAGGTGACACATCATACGAAATGCAAAAGCTCATTCTAGTGCACTGACATTAATAAATTTAGCTCAATAAAATATTATATCCCTTTTATCCTGATTCAACATCCTTAGATATAATTCCTACACATATTCCCCATGTTTATGTTACTATAAATTGGTACCATGTTGCAATTATTAAGATAAGTCTCTGAAAGAAAAAATTTGGTAGAAACACTGAAGTGGTCATTGATAATTGCTGGTGTATGAATGTGAACTAGCTTGAGGGTCAAAAAGTCCTGAAGCCCATTCTTGGGCATGGGCATACTTTTATGAGTTTTACCTCCAGGAACTATAAAGTTTTCTTAAAAAACAATGAGTGGTCTTCATAACAAAGGGCTGCCCTCCAGGGAAAACTACTTTACCAAAAGTGTATTTGGCAATGGGTGAGAAGACAGCTATTATATTATTTCAACCCCCTGTATTCCTTCTATTTCATTTAATAAGATAACTATGAAGACAAATCCTTTTAAAGATCACAATGTCAGTGACACAGATACACTAAAATACTAAAAATTTATCATAAGACTATAGAATGCTTCTCCTTCCAAATATCTTACCATCAACACATCTTCAGGCCATTTATAAATAATATACTAGTAACAATATGTAATAATTCATATTATTACTAGCATAACAGTGGATTACAACTAAGAGACCTGGAAGATTCTTTAAGAAAGACATCTATATGACAGACCCACAGCTAACATTATTCTGAATAGGGAAAAAGTAAAAGACGTTTTTTAAAGAACAGTAACAAGAAAAGAATACCCTCTTTCATCACTCCTATTTAATACAGTACTAAAAGTCCTAGTCAGAGTATTCACTTAAGAGAAAGAAATAAAAGGGGTCCAACTTGGAAAAGAGGAAGTCAAATTGTCCCTCCTTGTGGACAACATAATCTTATATAGAAAAAACTTATCAAACTAACGGCTTTCTCTGCAGAAACTCTATAAGCCAGAAAGGTTGAGGGCCATATTTACAATCTCCTGAAACTGAATAACTGTTAGAAAACTAAAGACCAATATGACTGATGAACATAGATGCAAAAACCCTCAACAAAATGCTAACAAACCAAATTCAACAGCACGTAATGAAAACAATCCACCAAAATCAAGTGCATTTTATCCATGGGATGTAAGGATGGTTCAACATATGCAAATCAATAAACATGGTCCACCTCATAAGCAGAATTAGAAACAGAAATTAAATGATCATTTTAATAAATGTTAAAAAGGATTTGATAAATTTTAGCATCCTTTCATAATAAAAAACCCTCTGCAAAATAGGCATAGAAGGAACATTCCTCAAATTAATAAAAAACATATATGATACACCCAAAGTCAGTGACATTCTGAACGGGGAAAATTTGGACACATTCCACCTCAGAATTGAAACAGGGAAAGGATGCCTACTTTCACCACTCCTATTTAACATAGTACTTGAAGTCTAGCCAGAGCAATCAGACAAGGAAAAAAAAGGATATCTAAATGGAGAAAGAAGAAATAAAAATATCTCTGAAAGCTGACAATATGATCTTATACCTGGAAAATTCTGAAAGACTCCTGGATTTGATAAATTCAGTAAAGTCTCAGGTTAGAAAACCAACATACACAAATCAGTAACACTGCTATATACGAAGAGTGACCAAGCTGAGAATCAAATTAGTAACTCAACTGCATTTACAAAAAAGCTAAAATACCTAGAAATATAATTAACCAAGGAAAACAAAGATTTCTAAAGGAGACCTGTAAAACACTGATGAAAGAAATTGTAGAGGAAACAAACCAATAGAAAAACTTCCCATGCTCATAGATTGGAAGAATCAACATTGTTAAAATGACAATATTACCCAAAGTAATCTACAGATTCAATGCAATGCCTGTCAAACAAGCAATGTCATTTTTCACAGAATTAGGGGGGAAAAGTCCTAACATTCATATGGAACCAAAAAGAGCCAAGGTACCCAAAGCAATCCTAATTCCAAAGAACAAAGCTGGAGGCATCACATTACCTGACTTCAAATTATAATATTATAATAACCAAAGCATGGTACTGTTATAAGAGCAGACACATGGACCAATGGAATAGAATAGAGAATTCAGAAATAGACCCAAATACCTAAAACCAACTGATTTTCAGAAAAGCAGATAGAGACATACACTGGGGAAAGCACACCCTATTCAATAAATGGTTCTGGGAAAACTGGATAGCTATATGTAGAAGAATGAAACTTGATCCCTATCTCTTATCATATAGAAAAATTAACTCAAGATGGATTAAAGACTTAAATGTCAAACCTGAAACCATGGAAATCCTAGAAAAAATTATTCTGGACATTGACCTAGGCAAATAATTTATGGCTAAAACCCCAAAAGCAAATGAAATAAAGGCAAAAGTAAATAAGTGAACTTATTTAAACTAAAAAGTTTCTGCTCAACAAAATAAACAGAGTACATAGGCAACATACAGAATGGGAGAACATATTCACAAACTATACATCTGACAAATAACTAATATCTGAAATGTACACAAAACTCAAATCAGCAAGAAAAATGCAAATAACCTCATTAAATGTGGGGAAATAACATTAACAGGTATCTCTCAAAAGAAGATAAAAAATAGCCAATAAACCTATTAAAAAATGCTCAAAATCACTAAATGCAAATTAAATGCAAATTAAAACGATAATGCGATAATACCAAACACCAAAGCAACCATTATTTTAAAAATTTAAAAAAAATTGATGTTGGTATGGATGCAGTATAAAGGGAATGCTTATTCATTGTTGGTGAGATTATAAACTAGTAAAACCTCTGCTAAAATCATTATGAAGATTTCTCAACAAACTAAAAGTAGATCTAACAGCTGATACAGAAATCCCACTATTTGGCATCTATCCAAAGGAACAGAGGGCTTTATTCTAAAAGAGATACCTGCACTAACATATTTATTACAGTACAATTCACAATTCCAAACATGTGGAGTCAACCTAAATGCCCATCAGCTGAGAACTGTATGATGAAAATGTAATATATACCATGGAATACAATTCAGTTATGGGAGAAAAAAAAAGAAAGAATGTCTTTTATCTGGCTCTTGAGCCACTCTTGTGCTGGAACTTTCTCCTAATTCTCTGGAGTATACTGCCTCTTCTGCTTAATAAATCTCTCCACTTAAAAAAAAAAAAAGGGAAAAAAAGCCTTTTGCTGCAACTAGGGTGGAGTTGAAGACCATCTTAAGTGAAGCAATGCAGAAATGAAAAACCAAATGTCATATATTTTCACTTATAAGTGGAAGCTAAAGTAAGGAACTGCAAAGGCATATAGAACGTCATAATGGACATTGGAGACTTGGAAGGGGGAAGGTGGGAGGAAGGGCAGGGGTGAAAAATCATCAGTCAGGTACAATGTACGCAGGTGGAGGTGGAGGGTACACTTAAAGCCCAGACTTCTTTGCTACAATACAATGTATCCATATAACCCCAAGTCATTTGTACCTACTGAAGCTATTAAATTTAAGGAAAAGTCAAAGTCATTGTGGAACACTGGAAGAAAATTTCTCAAAAAACTAAAAATAAAACTACCATAAGGTCCAGAAATTACACTATTTGTTATTTGTCCAAAATAAAGAAAATCAGTATATCAAAGGAGTACCTTCATTTGCATGTTTAGTGTAGCTCTTTTTCAATAGTCAAACTAAAAAAATCAACCCAAGTATCCATCGATGGATGAATGAATAAAGAAAATGCGGTATATATATATATACATAATGAAATACAATTTAGCCATAAAAAAATGATTAGACCCTGTCTTTGCATCCTGTCATTTGGATGAGACAGGACATCATTATGATAAATAAAATAAGCCAGGTACAGAAAGACAAATATTTTATGTTCTCATTTACATGTGGGAACTAAAAATTGTTCTCATGGCAGTAGAGACTAAAATGACAGTTATGAGAGGCTGAGAATGGTGTGTATGTTGGGGGAGGGGGTTTGATGAAGAGAAGTAGATTAATGGGTGAAAACATACAGTTAAGTAGAAGGAATGGGTTCCAGTGTTTGATAACAGAGTAGAGTTACTAAAGAACAATATATTGTGTGTTTCAAAATAGGTAGAAGATTTAAAATGTTTCCAACATAAAGAAAAGATAAATGCTTAAGGGGATGGACAATTAAATACCCTGATTTGATCATTTCATATTGTTTAAATGTATTAAAATATATCATGTACTCCATAAACATGTACAGATGCTATGTAGCAATTAAATAATCACCCCTCCCAATTAAAAAACAAACAAACAAAAAACAGAAAAAGTTCTTAGGGACACTAAGAAACAAGAGAGGAGAAAAAAATAAAATTGGCACCTAAAACTGTAGCAAAAAAACACAGCCCAACTCCTGCTGACCAGATTAGAATAAAACCTCAAACAAAATGCCTAATTGCCTCAGGTTCTATTACTTGATAGATCATACTTAGTTTTCAGCAAAAATAAATCAATAAGTAAATGTAATAATAAAAGGCAATAAACCAAAACCAAAACAAAAACCACAGTGTGAATGAACAAAACAAACAACAGAACCAGACTCAAACATAGAAAAGACTTTGGAATTATCATATAGATATTTTAAGATAAAATAATTATTAATATATGCTAAAAAGCATAGTATAACATGTCATTAATTGGGCAGAGAGATGAAAACTCTAAGAAAATATCAAAAAGAAATGCTAGAAATAAAAAGCCCTATAATAGGAATGAGAAGGTTTTTTCAACTCATTGGCTGACTAATGAAAGAATTAGAGAGCTTGAATATATGTCTATATAAACTCTCTAAATAAAAATACTTTAAGAAAAATAAATGGAAAAAAATAGAAATAAATAGATGGAAAAAATAAAAGACAGTATCTGAGAACTGTGAGAAAAATTTAAAAAGTTGTAACGTACACATAAAGGGAATACCAGAAAGAAAATACACAAAAAAAGAACAGAAGAATTATTTGATGTAATGATGGTTGAGTATTATTCAAAATTAATGACAGGCTACCAAACTACCATCACTTACAGGGAGCTCAGAAATATAATTCAGAATAAATACCAAAAGAATCTCTCTATGTAAGTATATTATATTCTAATTGCAGAAAATGAGACAGAGAAAATCTTGAAAGTGAGAAGTGAGAAATGATAATTAAAGGCACAAAACAATCAGAAAAATTATACCTGTAGAAGAGCAGGATAAAAATTACATTGAAATTAGGTTCAGAAAAATGCAGGCAAGAGGAGAATAGAATGAAATATTTAATGTATTGAAAAAAAGAAAATAACCATAATAAAATTCTGCATCCCATGAAATTATGCTTCAAAAGTAAATGAGAAATAGAGACTCCCTCAGACTCACAACAATTAAGAAAACTTGTTGCCAGTAGACCTGCCTTGCAAAAAATGTTTTGATAAAGTAGCTCAGAGGAAAAAAAAAAAAAAAAAAAAGACAGTATTATAAGCTATAAAATAGGATCTACATTAAGAAAGGAAGCCGGGCTCAGTGGCTCAGCCTGTAATCCCGTGCTTTGGGAGGCCGAGGTGAGTGGATTGCCTGAGCCTGCAGGTTCGAGACCCATCTGGGTGACTTGGCAAGCCCTCATCTCTACAATAAATCCAAAAATTAGCCGGGCGTGGTAGCGCGTGCCTGTAGTTCCAGCTACTTGGAAGACTGAGGCAGAAGGATCGCCGGAGCCCAGCAGTTCGAGGCTGCAGTGACCGGGAGCGGCCACTGCACTCCAGACTGGGCGACCAAGTGAGACTCTGACTCAAAAAAAAAAAAAAAACCAGAAAAGAAAGGAAGGAAGAACATTAGAGAAGGAATAAGTGAAGGTAACATATATATTTTTTATTCTTAATTGACATAATATATAACTGCTTACCCTAGGTAAAACTAGCAATAATGTATTAGGTGATTACAGCATATGAACAAGTAAAATGAATGGCCGAACAAGTAAAATGAATGACATCAATAATATAAAGAATGGAGAAGAAAAATTGGGAATCTTACAAAGTCCACCTGTGAAGTCATATTTGAAAATGCACTTAGATTCGTTTTATATATGTGTGTGTGTGTGTGTATTTCAAAATCAAAGTCATGTACTAAAAATTTTTTTAGTACAAGTAATATACCAACAGAAGAGAAACTGTAAAATCAAATAAAATGTTCAATTAAAATCAGAGAAGGCAGACGTGAGAAGGTTGCCAGTTCCAGTTTCCACAAGGGTGCCGCCTGCATTTTCTAAGATTCTTATAGCTTGAGGTTTTACTTTTAGGTCTTCGGTGTGGTGATAGGTAGGTGTCCTGTTTCAATCTTTTGCATGGAATCAGCCAGTTTCCCCAGTACCATTTACTGAATAGGGTCTCCACTCCCCAGTGGTTGTTGGAGGCTTTGTCAAAGATAAGTTGGTTGAGAAATTGAGGCTTTGCTTCTGGAATCTCTATCCTGTTCCATTGGTCTATATGCCTGTTCTTGTACCAACACCAGGTTGTTTTGACTACTGCAGCCTTAAAATAAAGTTTACAGTCTGGAAGTGTGATACCTCCTGCATTGTTTCTTTTGCTGAGAATTGTTTTGGCTATTCATGGTCATTTATGTTTCCATATGAATTTCTGTATTGTCATTCCAGGTATGAGAAGAATGATGTTGGTAATTTTGTGGGTATTGAATTGAATCTATATGCCTTTGGTAGGATGGACATCTTAACCATGCTGATGCTTCCGATCCATGAACGTGGAATATTTTTCCATTTGTTTGTGTCTTCTTGGATTTCTATGAGCAGTGTTTTGTAGTTCTCATTGTAAACTTCTTTCACTTCTGACATTAGGAAGATGCCGATATATTTCATTTTTTGTGTGGCTATTGTGAATGAGATTTGGTTCTCTGCCTGCTTGTTGTTGGTGTAAAAAATGCAGCTGTCTTTTGGACATTTATTTTGTACCCTGAGACTTTGCCAAAGTTCTTTGTCAGTGCAAGCAGATTTTTGACAGATTCTCTTGGATTTTCGAGGAATAGGATCATATCATCAGCAAAGAGGGATAACTTGGCTTCCTCTTTTCCTATTTGGATATCCCTGATTTCTTTCTCTTGTCTAATTGCTCTAGCTGGGACTTCCAACACAATGTTGAACAAGTGGGATGAGAGTGGGCAGCCTTATCTTGTTCCAGTTTTCAGGGGAAATGTTTCCAGTTTCTGTCCATTTAGCAATATGTTAGCTGTGGGTTTATCAAAGATGGCATTGACTATTTTAAGGCCTAGGTTTTTGGGTTTTTATCAAGAAGAGATGCTGGATTTTATCAAAAGCTTTTTTCTGCATCTAATGAGATAATCGTGTGGTTCTTGTTTATACATCTTTTGTGGTATTTAATTACATTTATGGTCTTGCAAATGTTGAACAAGACCTACATTCTGGGGATGAAACCTACTTGATCATGGTGGATGATTTTTGAGATGTGTTTTTGGATTCAATGTGCTAGAATCTTGTTGACAATTTTTGCATCTATGTTCATAAGGGATACTGGCCTGTAAATTCTCTTTTTTTGTTGGATCTTTACCCATTTTGGGTATCAGTGTGATGTTAACTTCATAAAATGATTTGGGGGAAAATTCCATTTTTCTCAGTTGCCTGGGATACTTTCAATAGGTTTGAAAGCATCAATAGGATATCAGTTCTTCCTTGTACATTTTGTAAAATTCTGCTGTAAAGTCATCCAGTCCAAGGCTACTTTTTGTAAGTAGTTTTCTTATGACAGTATCAATTTCCTCGGTTGTTATTGGTCTATTTGGTGTCTCAATGTCTTTTTGTTTCAACGTGGGGATTTTGTGTGACAATTGGATCTAGCAACCAATTCTTGATCAAAATCCTAAGTGCCCATACCATAAGAAATAAGATAGACAAGTGGGACCTCATCATACTGATGAGCTTCTGCAAAGCAAAAGAAACCATCAAAAGAGCAGGGGGACAGCACACAGAATGAGAAAAAATATTTGCCAAATGTATATCTGACAAAGGCCTAACATCTAGGATCTACAAGGAACTCAAATGCACCGAAAAGAAAAAAACAAACAGCCCCATTAAAAGGGGGGAAAATGATAGAGTGAGACTCCAACTCAAAAACACAACACAAACAAAACAAAACAACAAAACAAAACAAACAAAAAAAAGTGGGCAAAAGACATGAATAGGCACTTCTCAAAAGAAGATATACGGTCAGCCAACATACACATGAAAAAGTGCTCAGCCTCACTCATCTTCAGAGAAATGCAAATCAAAACTACATTGAGATACCACCTAACCCCAGTAAGAATGACCCTCATTAATAAAACAAACAGCAACAGATGCTGGCAAGGATGTGGAGGAAGAAAAACGCAATCTCTTTGGAAGACAGTGTAGTGATTTCTGAAAGAACTAGAAATTGACTTTCCATATGAACCAGCAATCCCCCTATTGGAAATATACCCAGAGGAATTCAAGTCATTCTACCAAAAAGATTTCTGCACGTGCATGTTTATTGCAGCTCTATTCACAATAGCAAGAACATGGAACTAACCATGCTGCCCATCAAAACTGAACTGGATTAAAAAAAATGTGGTACATATGCACAATGGAATATTATGCAGCCATAAAGAAGGACAGACATATGGACTTTGCAACAACTTGGATGGATTTAGAGTCGATCATACCCAGTGATCTAGCACAAAAACAAAGAATAGAGTACCATAGGGCACTCATCAGCGGACCTTGAACAATTATCATGATACTATAAAAAAGGGGTTGGTAGTAGTGGGAAACTGTCAGGGGAGGGGGGATGGGAACCGGCAGTTGAGGGAAACTGGCAGAGGAGGGAGGGACACACTTCATCAACAGGGGTAACTGCATAGTGAACATTTGTATACCTAACACTGAATTATACCCCACATCTTTAAAATAAAAATACATAAATAGAATCAGAGAAGGTAGAAAAGGGAGGAAAATTTGTAAAATAGTAAAATAACAACAACAAAGTATAATGAATTGAAAATAGTTACAAACATGGTAGCTATTTACCCAACTACATTAATAATAACATTAGATATGAATGAACTAAGTACACCAACTGAAAGACAGAGAAAGTCAAAGTGTTTTAAACTTTTTTTTTTTTAAAGACTGGGCTATATGTTGTCTAGAAGAAACCCAGTTAAATATAAATGCACAGATAAATTAAAAGTAAGGAGTAGGTAAGAAACTCCATGTTACCACCAATCAAATGAAGCCTGCAGTAGTTGTGTTAATTTCAGGCATTACAGACTTCAAAGCAAGAAAAGTTACTAGAGATAATGAGGGTCATTACATCATAATAAAGAGGTATGTTCTCCAGTAAGATACAGAAATCTCTGATGTATATGCATCTAATAGCAGTGTGTCAAAATATGAGATAAAAAGTTGCTAAAACTACAAAAAGAGATAGGCAAATCCACTGTTACAATTGGAGAGTTCAACATATGTCTATCAGTAACTGAGAATTCCTCAGGCAGACAATTAGAAAGAACATAGGTAAACTGAACAATACCATCAATGAAGTGAATTTAATGAACACTTATGGAATATTTCACCCAACGACAGCAGAAGACATAGTCTTCTTAACTTCACATGGATATTCACCAAGCCAGACATTTTGTACCACAAAACAGAATCTTTTTTTTTTTCTTCCCTTCCTCTCTCTCCCCTTTTCCACTTCTAGAATTCATCAGAGCCTAAGGAGAATCATGATAGCTCCAACTGTACTTGAAGCTAGAGACTGCTATACCAAGTTAGGTTCATTTATATATAATAAATAGCCTTAAATAAAATCATGACTGTGTTTTGTCAAAATATATTTTTACTTTGGGGAGGCGCTAAGGAGACCACAATCCTATTAATAAAACAATAGTCCAAAGCAACAGTCTCTGTCCAAGAGTTGATAGGGATTACATACATCTTTACAAATTTAAAATAAAAGAAATTATACAAATTATGTTTTCAGACAAACCATAGTCAAATTAAACTAGCTGGAAAATCCCAATATATTTGAAGATTAAACAATGCACTTTGAAATGGCACATAGTTAAAAAGTTGTCAAGATGAATTTTTAAAAACCACTTTGAAATAAATAAAAAAACATTTTATCAAAATTTGTGGAATGCAGCAAAAACAGTGTTTATCAGAAAATTTATAGCATTAAATATATATATTAGAAATAAAAAATACCTGAAATTAATAACCAATCTTTCACATTAGGGAACTAGATAAAGAAGAGCAAATTTAAGACCGAAGCAAGTAGAAGAAATGAAATACTAAAAATTAGAATAGAAAATAATTAAATTGAAAACAAGAAATCAATAAAGCTGTTTCTTGAAAATATCAATAAAATTGGAAAACTCCTATCCAGAGAAAGGAAGGAGAGAAAGAGAAGAATACTAATATTAGAAATGAGAGAGAGTGGTGGTGGTTTCTTTTTGGCGCACTTGTTAAGTTTTCAAGTGGGCTTGACTCTGCTACATACATGACACTGGAGCTGGCGAGGCTTGTGATGGAGGGGTCTCTCAAACCTCTCTGCACCACATGGGCTCCCACACGTGGCACGTGTCCCCATCCCATAAGTTTAAGTCCTACCAGATAGGCTGCCTGGGCGTGTCTGGCCTGAGGAAAGACTGTGCTGAGGGGTGGGTCTCCACCCCTGTGATGGATTTAAAAAAAAAGAAAGAAAATGAAAGAGAGGTCATCATTATATCATGAACATTAAATGATTAAATAGCTAATAAAAGAATATTATGACCTACTCTATGTCCACGGATATAACTTACATGAAATATGCCAATTTCCTGAAAGACAAAAACTACCAGTACTTACACACATACACACAAATAGATATTAGGAGGAGGCCTATATTTATTAAAGAAATTGTATCAGTAACTAATAACCTTTCCTCCAAAAAAGGATTTAGTCTTAATGGTCTTACTGGTGAATTCTACCAAACATAAAGAAAAAATAAATAGTACCAAGATCTCCAGTTTCTTCTAGAAGACAAGAGCAGTGGGGGCACTTCCTGACTCATTCTATGAAGTTACATTACTCTAATGCCCAAACTAGATAAAGAACTATAAAAAATTAAACTATGCATCAATACTTATCTTGAAGAGAGTATAAAAGCCAACAACGTTTAAAAATAATTATACATCATGACAAATAGGAATTTATTCCAAGCATGCAAAAGAGGTTGAACATTTGCAAATCAGTTGATTTAATTCATCACATCAACAGGGTAAAGAAGAAAAACCATAACATTAATGCCAAAAAAGAATTTGACAAAAGCTAACATCTATTCAAAAAACTCTCGAAAAAATTAAGAACAGAGAACTCACTCAACTTGATAAAAACAATCTAGAAAAACAAATCACAGCTACATTATACTTAATGGTAATAACTATGCTTTTCTTTAATATGAGGAACAAGGAAGGCAAGGATGTGCTGTCACCACTCTAATTCTACAGCATACTGTAGGTCTTAACTAGTACAATAAGACATAAGGAATTAATGTCATCTAGATTGAGAAAAAAGAAATGAAATTGTCTTCGTTCACAGATGACATGTTTGTCTCTAGAGAAAGCTTCAAACTTAAAAAAAATCTCTTGGAACTATGAATTCTTTATAAAAATGTTTCAGGATATTGGATTAATTTATAAAAGTCCACTGCAGTCCTATATTTTAATAATGAACAATTAAAAATTGAAATTCAAAGAATATCATTTGCATGAGCACTAAAATATGAAATATATAGATATAGCCTAATAAAATGTGTGAAAGATCTATATGCGAACTACAAAACTCTAATTTTAAAAGCTCAAGATCTAAATACATGTTTTATGTTTATGAATAGGAAGATTCAATGTTGTTAAGACATTTCCAATGTGCATGGAAAGACAAATTGGGATTCATAAAATCCAACACACTATTGAAGAAGAAAACCAAAATCAGAGGGCTGACACTATTTGACTTCAGTCTTACTGTACAACTACAGTAATCTAAATTATACTATATAATGAAAGAAAGCTCAATAAAGAGAATAGAGAACCCACACATAGATATTCATCTTACGTTTGACAAGGGAACAAGTATAATTTGTTAGACAAAGGACAAACTTTCAACAAGTAGTGTTGGAATAATGGAATATTCATATGCTAAAAAATATAACTACAGACATGGCCCTTATACCTTTCACAAAAAATAAATGAAAGTGGACCAGAGATCTAAGTGCAAAATGTAAAACTATAGTACATGTAGAAAATAATATAGGAGAAAATCTAGGTGACCTTTGGTTTGGTCATTGGTTTTTAGATACAACAACAAAACCATTATCCATGAATTAAAAAATGATAAATTGAACTTTATTAATATTAAAATCTACTCTGCAAAAGACACTTTAGTATAAAAAAGTTGACCACACACTGAAAATATGTAAAACATATATCTGATAAAGAACTTGTATCTAAAATATAAAAATAACTCTCAAAACTCAACAATAATAAAGGAGCTCAATTTAAAAAATGGTCAGATCTCATCAAAGGTGATATATAATTAGCAAATAAGCATGTGAAAACAAACTAAAGGTCAATATTATTAGGCATTTCAAATTAAAACAATGTGTTTTACTACCCTTACTGCACACTTATTAGAATGACTAAAATGCATTTTAAGTGACATTATCAAATACTGGCAAGAATACAGAACAAACAAAACCTTCATTCATTGTTGGTCAGAAGGCAAACTAGTACAGCCACTCAGAAATAAAGTTTGACAGTTTCTTACAAAGATAGAGTCTTACCAGATAATCCAGTAGTTATAAACTTAGTATTTTTTACCCAATTGAGGTTAAATTTTATATCTACGCATAAACCTGAACATGAGCATTTGTAGAAATTTTATTCACAAACACCAAACTAGATACAATCAAGAAATGCTCATTAATAGGTTAATATATAAAGAAATTGTGTTATATCCATAAAATGGATATTCAGATAAGAAGAAAATAAGATATAAAATGACAAAAAGATACAAAAAACTTTGTGTATATTATTAAGTAAAAGAATCCAGTCTGAAATGGCTGCATACCATATTACTCCAACAATATGACATCTGGAAAGAGCAAAACTATAGATAGTTTAAAGATCATTGGTTGCTGGGAGTCAGGGAGCGAGGATGAGTGGTTGAAGCACGGAGAATGTTTAAGGTAGTTAAACAATCTGTATATTCCTGCAGTGGCATATACTTGACAGTATGCCTTTATCCAAACCCATAAAAACTGTATAACACAATGAGTGAGACATTGTAAACTATAGGCTTTAGTTAAAAATATTATATCATTGTTAATCAATTAATTGTAACAAACATACTATACTAATACAAGATGTTAACACTAGGTTAAGTGTGGAAGGCTGGTTTGTAGGAACTCTCTATTATCTGCTCAATTTTTCTGTAAATAGAAAACTTTTTTAAAAAGTAAATTTGTAATAGATGTTAATTAAATGCTATTAATTTTTTAAAAGAAACTACTTAATAGAGCTCTTCTGAGTATTCATAGATGAGTAGCATTTAGAATACTGCCTAGGCTTAGCATTCGGTGAAAGTTAACTTCTTTATTAATATTATTGCTATTATTATTATTAATGATATATTAACAGAGCTGTGTTCTCTGCAAATCATGGTAATATTTTCTATAATGTATTTCTAAATTTGGAACTAGAAAGCTGGAGAAATTGTCACTGTTTGCTCTTAAGAAAAATGATTTTTTGTACAATTAAGTAAAATGAGAAAATATCTTTCATGTTTTGATATAAAAATTATTTCTATAAAGTTTCACTGTAGCAATTACTTTGCAGTATAACTACAAAAATAGTTATTAAAAATCAGTTTTATGTGTTACATTTTATATTTGCTCATATACTAAACATATTAGCACAACCAAAACATTGTCATGAAAAACCTTTGTAATAGGTATTTCTTATTAGAATATTTTTCCCATACGGATTTTTATTTTTAAGAAAGTTTAAAAGATGAAGGATTTTAAAAAGTTTTCCTTATAATTAAAAACCCGAGGAAAAACTATCTACTATTTATAAATCATCTTTTAAATATATTTCTGTACCTAAAATGTATATAGAGTATCTTTCTATCCAGTAGTGCTCTGGGAGATGTGAAAGATGCATAAATTATTAAGTGACAATACAACTTTCAAAATAACCAGACGTAGACACTATTAAATGTTTCTGAAGATTACTCTTTCCTTTTCCTGCTTTAAAATTTTGGAAAGTATTCATTTGAATATGAAGATCCATCATTTGGACAACCGTCACTTCTATGCCAGGAAAGTTCATTTGTAACATAAGTACAAGAGTTTAATTTGAGCAATTTATAAACTAATTATTTCAAGGAGAATACATCAATCTGATTAATTACTTGAAGGTAAGTAGGTCAAATGCTTTACTGGGTCAATGAATCTTTCATTCTTGTTTATACCACATAAGCAGTTCTTATTTGACAATGAAAAATATTAATATTTTAAAACATTTTTTCTGCAATGGAAAAGAATAGCCTGCTCTTTTTTTTATATATAACAAACAGACCAAAATGTATCATTTGTCAGCATACCCATGAAACCTTCCTTGAATAGTACTTGTAGTGTATAATGGTTGTTACAAAGATGATTTTATTTCATAAGCTGAAATAATTCAGCTGTATTCACAAGGAGAAAGGGGCATACATGGCATGTAAGTTTTGGAAATCATTGATTTAATTCTTAACTCTACTTCTTTCATTCTTATTTTGTATAACTCTCCCTCCAAACCATTTACTTAATCCAAAATTTATAGACTGATTAGCAAAAATCACCAGGTAGGCACCCAGATAGTAGAAGGAAAAAAACAGTGCAATCTTATATAACTCAATCAAGTCCAAGTTGAAGGCATTAAAAATACTGTCTAAGGACAATTTTGTCCTATTTACTTACTCCTCTTAGGACTTTTGGAAGTGTAAAGACTTTTTTCTGAAATATGGAGAATTATTTTTATGGTGTGATCTGTGTGGTCTCCCATCAGAATAGTTGTCTGTTCCTATAAGGAATCCTGGAGATTTTAGCGTTAAAAACAGTAACAGGTAAAAATAGGAGAGCTGTAGTCTGAATCTTGCCCGTAGATATAACTTTACTATAATGAAGTTTGTTTTCTTTTTCTTTTTTTCTTTTTTACCTGAAAACTGGATTTCTCATCTACCTTGAAGATTAAAAATCTCAAAAAGCACTTAGCTGCTCCTATGTGGAGACATGAGATTTCCAGGTTGTTCCAGTACCAGTCAGATCTTCATTGTGTTAGTGACCTTCTGGTTTAAAACCTGCTGTCTAACTTAGTCCCTCTCATTTTAGAGAAAAATAAACTGAGGTCAAGATATCTGTTTTATTCAGTGCTGTGCAAAAATTCAGTGATAAGATTAAACTGGACATCCAAAGATGATTTCAAAATTTAGCAACCATAAAAATCTAAAGTAACACTGTCCCTGGTAATTCTAAAACTCACTTGGATTGGGTCTGTGCCGGGAGGCATTACAAGGACGCAAACTATGGAGTCTAAGAGATCTGTGCAAATCTAGGCTCTGCCATTCACTAGTTGGGTATCCTTCCTAATGTTTTTAGCCATAGAATCTTAGTTTGCACATCTACAAAATGAAGATTGTATTAGGATTTTCCAAAAAAGAGAACCAATAGGATATGTACTTGTTGAGAGAGATATATTCATTTTAAGAAATTGTTTCATGCCATTGTGGGGACTGGCAGGTTCAAAATTTTCAGGACAAGTCAGCAGGCTGGAGCCCCTAGAACAGTTAATTTTGCAGCTCCAATCTGAATTAATTTTTAGAGTGATTCATGTTTACACTAAAGTGTATAAACATACAGAACATTTTTAATGATTTTAAAATATTAAGGAGAATTAATTAATATAAAGCAGAATTCTCTCTTACTTGTGGGAAGGGGAATCTCAATCAATTGAATGAGGCCCATCCACATAATAGAGGGTAATGAACTTATTCATAGTCTTCTAATTTAAGTGTTAATCACATTAAAACAATACCCTCACAGAAATATCTATTTTAGTGCTTGACCAAACATTTGGGCATCATATTCTAGTCAAGTTGACAGATAAAATTAACCATCACAAGAGTGATAATATTAACATGATTCTCTGTACCCATGAGAATTGTGTAAGATAATGATGGTTATATAATTAGCATTGTGTTTCTAACATAGTAGCTTCTCAATAAATGGCAGTTACTACTATTGTTGATATTTCCATGATTAAGTATTTCCATGAAATCTATGAATTTATAACTATCCTCATCTATAAGTTTCAAGGGAAATTATTA
The DNA here is from genome assembly GCF_000164805.1 of Carlito syrichta. Lineage (NCBI taxonomy): Eukaryota > Metazoa > Chordata > Mammalia > Primates > Tarsiidae > Carlito > Carlito syrichta. The sequence continues at coordinate 63,357 of NW_007258216.1, read as the reverse complement.
GTTTATGGTGGTGATTTGAATAAATGTAAATTTGTGCTTTGATAAAAGTATTATCTGTTCCATAGCTTTAAAAAGCTCTTGACAAACATGTCAAAGAAAACACTGCTTTTTATGTGCTTAGAGCATAATAAATTTGAGAAGTCTGGAAAAAATTATGAGCACTACTGTATAATGATGAATGCCCAATAAAATTTTTAAAGGTGAATACATATTTCTGTTCTTTAACTAATGCAATATCATATGAAAATTGTCAAGTTTTGAGAATTGAAAGCTATATAAGTGAAAAATGCTTTTGAAGATGAATGTAGGGTATTATGAAATTTCACCATCCCTGAGGCCACATCATTAAAATTTCAAGACACTGCTGGGATAAGATGGTAAGTAGCAAATTCCTGCTACTCCCTTGCTAGGGGAAAAAAGCAAATCTTTGTTGAAAAAGGTAGAGGAAAAATATGATTGAAGAATGCAATTATTTAATTGAGAAACATAGAAACAATTCATTCGTCAGTCTAGCACCATTACTCTCACCTGGTTCTCTACAGATTAAAAGTTGGTTAAAGCAACAGGGAGTGGGGCCTGGGGCAGTTTCCATCCAAACTTTTGGACTACAACATTCTGGATCACTTTTTAATATCAAATAGCTTCATACATACTTTTTGACTATAATTATTCATTCTAAAATAAAATTTTCATTAATTACCATTAAAATATATTTGTATAAGCAGAATATATACTTCATTTTTTCTTGCAGATCCTACTTAGTACAGATAGAGTCATCAACAACTTGCTATAATTCCATAAGTAACTGGGAGTTTGTGGCCCAGACATTGTCAGTCACTTGTGCAGAGGAAGGATCAGGTAATTTGACAGAAAGAAAACTGGGTAGCTGTAGGCTAGGATAATCTACCACACTGAGCAAGGCCCCTAAATTAACACTATAGAGTTTAATTTTTACCATTTATATGTCTGTTCAATAATTTTCTGGGATGTGTCCCCAGTTAAGAATAGTAAAATCCTCTTGAAAAAAAGTAAGTAATCTAGTCCTTTGGTGTAAGAGTGATTCATAATCTAAAAGGGAGTGTTACTCTATAAAATAGGTTGTTAGCTATGCAGAATCTCCCTCCCCCTTTCTCTTTGCCTCTAGTTCTCTCATTGTTTCTGGGATTTTGGTATTAAATGTATGTTTTTATCAACTTTTTAGAGTTTGTGTGGGAGAGGATAAACTCGTTCATTCATTTTACTTATGTAAACACTGCCCTACTTTATAGGTTCCAAAACTTAAAAATACATCTATACAGAATATTTGATTATTTTTTCATTAATTTTTAGAGTGATTCCTGTTTACACTAAAGTGTATAAACATAGAGAACATTTTTAATGATTTTAAAATATTAAGGTTTAGGCTTCAACAGCATGTCCCAGACATAAATAGAAATATTACTGAGAAAATGTGAATATATTCTGAAATCAGAAACAAGCAATTGGGACATATGTGCTCAATTTAACTGTAAACACTTTTGTGACAAACCATGAAACAAACACTGGGGAGAGATAGGAAGGAAGATCCCCCAAAATGAGTGCCATTACCTTTCCAGAGAGTGAACATTTCAAATCATTGATGATAAAAAATGACCATAGATGAGCTGCTAACCTTCCAGATTTGGAATTTAAGCCTTTCCTTTCCTCTCCCCTCTGCCTCTTTTAGGATGGATAATTGTGCATTTTAAAAATATGACACCTGTAATTTGAAGAGCACTTAAAAAAATATGTCCTGCTTTTCTATTCTGATTTACGTGAAAACTATAGCATTTAGGAGCATAACCATCACTTTATCTTTTATAAAAATTCATGTAAATTATGTGATTTTTTGAATAAGGTAAAAAAAAAATGAAAAGCCAAAATAAAACCTAAGATTGTCGTTTTTCTTATTTTTTTTAACATTCTATCAGAGAAATTTATCAGGATAAATCACTCCAAATTGAATTTCATAACACTATTTTACATTTTCCTCTGCAATAAATACATACTAAGTAACTACAGTAATAGTTAACTGGGTAAAAGTAGAAGATATGAAATTGAATGAAATTTATGCCACATATGTGGCTTTGGGCAAATCTCAAAGCCTCAGTTTTTTCATCTATAAATTGTCTCTACTATCTCTCATTGAGTGTACCAGGTTAGAAAACACCATGTCAGCTCCAAAGTGTTTTAAAAACCTAAGTTGTTCTTGGTATTTTAACACGATGAAGACCAGCAGAGTGCTATGAAATGCAAAGATACACAAAGCATGGGCCCCTGCATTTCCATAAATCCAGAGTACAGTAACAGAGGTTCATAAATAACCACAGCACAAAGCTGCATGTGATTTATATCAAATGACCAGTATGCAAATGACCAGGTGATTGAGAGAGTGAAGGACTTCAACAGAGATCACTTCTCTTATAAGCTTGAAGACGCTTATGACATTTATGGAAGATGATGTTAAATAACATAAAACTACCAACCAATATTTATTGAGTGCCACTATGCTTGAGGTATGCTATTAAGAGATTTATACTGATTGTCTCATTTAATTATTTAAATTTAATTAAGCTAGGACTATTTTTATCCCCACTTTACAAATAGGAAACAGATTCAGAGAGATCAAGTGACTTGCCAGGGTCACACATTAAGCAAATAGCTGAGTCAGGATTTGAAACCAGGTGTGTTTGTCTTCAGCAGTCAGTCTTCATGTCACAGTAACATGCAAGTAGTAAGCTGGAACTAGGTCTTGGACAGGGTCCAGAAATATTATGATATAGATCTCATTAATGGCCCTCATTCCAATTTTTCTCTCCCTCAGTATATACAACCTATGGCCTTTTTCTATGTGTCTTTGTGATTTCTGCCTCATAAAATGCTGGATATGATCACCAGTCTTTGACTCTGATTTTAGCTGCTTGAATCAATAGTATGAGAGGAGTTTTGTACCTCTTCTGAGCCTAAGCTTCCACGGGTCTTGCATGCTTTTGTTTGCTCTCTTGTGCTTCTCCCATTGCTATAAGTAGAATATGCCTGGACTATTCTACTGGTCTCAGAGGAGAATTAGAACCATGTGGACCAGAGCTGCCCCACAACCAAACTAAGCCTTAAGTAGAACCCTCAGCCAACCCACAGATGCATTGAGTGTGCCTACCTAAGATCAGTCAATCCATATATCCATGAGCTGTAATAATATGTGATTTGCGTTTTAAGTCACTGAATTGTGGGATAGTTTTTTTTCGGCAGGAATAGTTAACTGATACAGATAAAATATTATATATATATATATATATATATATAATTTTTCATATTATAAAATAATATGTATTCATTTTTATTCAGAAAGAACACAAATATGTGTAACAAAGAGAAAAAAATAAATTACTACATCCCACCACCCTGAAGTAAACATTATGCTATAAAATCTTTAATGTTTATATGTAATTTTCTATATACTAGGCATTCTTTTAAATACTTTGCATGTAGTGAGTGGTGGGGGCAACACTGCTGACTGTGTATATAAGACAGACATGAAAAGTAGTTCTCCATTGTGTGCCTTCCAGATTTTCTCTGGACTGTTTATTTTTGGTTTTGTTTTTATTTTTTTCATTCGGAGTCTCAGTCTGTCACCCAAACTGGAGTGCAGTGGCAAAATCACAGCTCACCATAACCTCAACCTGTTGGGTCCAAGCAATCCTTCCATCTCAGTATCCTGAGTAGCTGGGACTATAGGCACAAGCCACCACACTCAGCTAATGTTTAAAAAGTTTTTGTAAAGACAAGGTCTTTTTTATTATTATTATTATTTTTTTTTTGAGTTGGAGTCTCACTCTGTCACCCACACTGGAGTGCAGTGGCCGCTCCTGGCCACCACAGCCTCCACCTACTGGGCTCCAGCGATCCTTCCGCCTCAGCCTTCCAAGTGGCTGGAACTATAGGCACGTGCTACCATGCCCGGTTCATTTTGATTTATTGTAGAGATGAGGTCTCACCAAGTTGCCCAGGCAGGTCTCCAACCCACGGGCTCAGGCAATCACCTCAGCCTTGCTATTTTGCTCAGACTTGTCTTGAACTCCCGGGCTCAATCCTCTCACTTTGGGCTCCTGAAGTACTGGGATTACAGGTGTGAGCCACTGCTCTCTTCCTTGTTATTTTTATTTCTTTTTTTAAACTTTTTGAGGGATTACTAATAGAGATGAGGTCTTACTATGCTAGCCAGGCAGGTCTTGAACTCGTGGACTCAAGTGATCCTCCCATCTCAGCCTCCCTAAGTGCTGGAATCACAGGCATAAGACAATACACCTGACTTGGGGCTGTGTTTTGAGCAGCATGTGTGTAGCCTGCTAATCTTATCTCATAAAACACTGTATGGGGAATAAAAGAAATTTTTTATACTTGTAATTTTTTGAATAAAAAATTTTGATCATAAAATAACCCCCAAACTTTACATGTACTTTGCTACTCATACAGTCCTGTGCTATAGGTACTATTATTAGGTACATTTCAAATTTGGGGAAATCGGGTCCTAGAAAGTTTGAGCAACACAGCTAATATGGGATAAAACTTGGATTCAAACCCAGAAAGAATGGCTCAAACAACAATACCTTTAATTACTCAATTTATTCTATGGTTCCTCTTACCATGTTTCTAGTCTATACTGCTGCCCCAACCTCTATTTATCACTACACCATATTTCTTACAGGTAGATGACGAGGGAGAAACCACATACCGGGGAGAGACAATAGAACAAGCAAAGCACTGAAGCAGAGTCAAGCAGAATCACATCAGTTCTGCAAAAAACAGTAGGTTTACCAGTTTGGCAAAGTCAAGGCTGATGAATTCTTTCAGTCACCTATGGAAAATGATTAGCACATCATTGAAAATAAACATACTTTTGTAGTTTGTCATTTTACTTTTACTCAGTATCATAGGTTCTTTTAGCCTAGGGATTTGACTGGAGTTTCTTAAAAAAAAAAAAAAGTCTCCAGTGACAGTGGTCAAGATGAATACAGTGTGGCATGGCAACCGTGGAATTGGGGATACTTGTACATTCAAATGTTTATGCTTTGCTGCATGTAGCCTGCTTCGAGATTTGTTTATGTCGGCTGAGCACAGTTCAGGGACAGCCTATTGTGCAGGTGGCAAAATTACATATTAGGACAGCATCTCATTCCTTGACACTCCTGTGAGAATGAATTGTGTGTGGATAGCACATCCTTTTCTACACTGTTATGAGCAAGAAAAAGGCAAGCTGTGAGGATACAACTTTTGTGGATGATTAGCATTTGTAGTGTAGGGGAATAATTCACTGCCACTCACAGGTGTCTCTAATGGCTGTATTCTCCCTGGCATCTCTGTGTGGTGGACTGCAATTTTATGCTTTTGTGCAAAAAGGAGCTGATTTCTTATGCTTAAAAGCCAAGACTTGCTCTTTTGAGCTAGACATGAATGATCATGGACATCCTCATGTAAAATAGCTCTTCATTGTCCCTCCTGGGTTTCATGCAGACTAGCACTATGCCTTCAAACATAAAAGTTAAAAAAAAAAAAAAGTTATCTTTTGCAAAAGTGCCAGAGGGAGAAGAGGCAGCTGTCAGTGTCCAGATTTGGTTTTAACTGTTAGCTCTGATGTAATCACTTTTGGCAGCCTGTCTTCTAAGCCAAGGTAAGACCTGATGTGAACACTAACATTGGCCTCGCAAATAACACCAGTCTCTAAACTTAGCCAAGTGTCCCCTACAAAGGCCCTCAGGCAATCAAATGGAATTAGCTATTATGGCTATTCTAGAATTTCTCATCTGTGAGACTCAAAGTTACATTTTCTAATGCAGTCCATCTGCTACACATGACCACTCAGAAACAGACTGTAATATTCAACAATGTGAATTCAATGAATAGTTATGAAATATCTACTCTTGGGTGGGCAGCTTCTTTCTGATTCATCTTCATAAAAAGTTTATGCTCAGATGAGAAGTCAACCATGTGTCATTCAAATTATATATATAATGAAACCATGGCGTTGGAAGCCTATGATATTAGGACCTTGATATTAGTTGAAAGTGTGGTTCCCAGACTTGCAATATTAGCATCATCAGGAAAATGTTAGAAATGCTTTGGAGCTGTACTTCTCCAATGCTGCTCATATTGAAATCACCTGGAAACTTCTAGAATTCCTGATATTTAGCCGTGCTCGGTGGCTCAGCCTGTAATCCCACACCTTTGGGAGGCTGAGGTGAGTGGATTGCCTGAGCCTGCGGGTTCAAGACCCTCTGGGCAGGCGAGACCTCATCTCTACAATAAAAATCAAAAAATTAGCTGGGCGTGGTAGCGCGCGCCTGTAATTCTGGCTACTCGCAAGGCTGAGGCGGAAGGATCACCGGAACCCAGCAGGTAGAGGCTGCGGTGGCCGGGAGCGGCCACTGCACTCCAGTCTGGGCGACAGAGTGAGACTCCAACTCAAAAAAAAAAAAAAAAAAAAGAAATCCTGATATTCAGGCTATGGTGCAGATCGATTAAATCAGAATCCTAAATGGGTCCCAGGTCCTGTTATTGTTTAAGCCCCTCCTTCAGGGGATTTCAATATTTGTGCTGCCAACTCTGAAAGCTAGTTCTCTTGAGATAAATGGTCAGGTTAGCATCTATACCTATAACACATGTTATTCAATTGAAGATAATGTTACCTACCCACTAACAGATCTTCCCATGACCTTGCTAATGCTGAGAATGTTTTCTAAAGTCAGGTTTCCAGGAATTAGAGGTCTAGTGGCTAATCTTGATTTGCACTCTAGATCTGTCCTTTTGCCAGTGACTGGTTTAAAAATGGGCATATGGTGTTCTTCTGGCCAGAATAAAAGAGGGGATACGAGTTTGGGACTCCTAGGAAAACTTTCTTTAGTCTTAAAGGGAGACTTTAGGAGGAGTGTATTCTTTGTTCCTCTTCCTGCTGATAAATGCTATTGTGTGATACCCAGAGCCACTGCAGATAGCGCTTGACCATTAAGGATAGAGGGCATACTTGAGCAGAGGGCGGAAGATAGGTCAGAACCTGTATCATGGGTGACCTTCTGAATTAACCAACCTTGATAACTGCCAATGATCTCTTTTATGAAATACTGAATTTTACTATTTATTAAGTCATTTTTAACTGAATTTTCTTTTACTTTTGGCTGAAAGTGTCCAATTGGCTAATATTTGTATCATATTTAAATAATTATAATAATAGCACATGGTATGAGATATCCTATAATAACATACATGAGTTGTAGGCTTTCTACATTGAAAGGAACCCCAAATACCATCCAGTCCAACTTCTCAGGTAGTCTCTGGACATTGCTAAAATACGTTTTGCTTCCATTAGAAGATAACAGAAAATTTAGATAACTTGCTGACTTGATATTTTTGCAAGTCTTCTTCTCATTTTCTGTCTTTGACTTGACAGATGGGGAACATCCAAAGAAATAGAGATAATTTCTGCTTGAAGGGGCACAGAATACACTGCCTGGATACATATTCTTATGCACAAGCATGCAAGTGCCTGAGAAGAGCATTGTTCATTTGAAAATGGAAGAACGAGTGCCCCTATGAAGTTATTCTTGAGTTTTTCTTTGCTGATCATCCTTTGTGTAGAATCCAAATTTGGAATTACAATTAGGAGGGGTGGATAAATTCAAATTTAATACTATAATTACACTTTCCAATTGGTTTCAATTCAATTAGAGAACGGGCTTATGGTATTGTTCAAAAGTAACTTGTGATCATGTCTCCAAAGGAATATTTTAGTTTGCTTCACTTACTGCAGTATCCCCAATACCTAGACTAGCACCTGGCACAGAGTAAGAAGTCACTAAAGACTGAATGAAAAAATAAATGAACAACTTCCCTAGTGACCACTATATCTCACTATTGTTTCCTGCTTAACCTCTGAAAGAGGACACATGCTTTATAATTATTAGTTAAGTTAAAGAATAACTGAACATAGATCATACTTTAAAGCTGATATTAGGAGAGCAATGGTTACATTGGCTCAGAAGACAAAAATGTTTACTCTGAAATATTTTCTTTGACTTTAGAATCCAAGCTGAAGTTATCAGACCTCAAGATGACATGACGCACTTTACTTTTTTGATGAAAATGATTATTTTTTACATGAAGCACAATATTTATGCTCATGTGGTGCTTATGTTAACTTCAGTTTTCAGTTGTATCATTTTTCTTAAATTCAAAAAATGTTTGCTTTGTGCCTATTTCAAAGAGACATTAGACTCAGTGTCACAGTGTAAATGAAGGCAAGAAAGACCCAGGTCCTGAGCTTCTAACTTAGGACAAGGCAAGTGTTTCTTGAAGTTATAGTAATGATGGTTTGCCCTAAGGGTTAGCTAAATGACAGGGGAAAAGTGCTCAATATATGTTTATTGAGTGGAAAACTTACTTTGGATTACAAAATAATGTGCAGCATAAGTCTTTAAGGGAAATACAGACTGCTGTTTGAGATATACAGAGGGAACATTCTCATCAAATTGGGGCCTTGGGGTAGCTTTCTAGAAAAAGAAATCCTTTGAGACAGAATGCTAATAAGAGCAGGTGATAGGAATGTCTACTTTCCATTAAGAAATCATCTTACCATCCCAATGGCATGGGTCATCTTCAAAGAAAAATGAATAGTCCAATTTATTTGGCATTTAGGTTGTTTAGGGTATGTCTTCAAAGTTAACTCAGAATTGCCAAGTGGAGTGCCTTAAAAGTTCATGTGAGGGCTTTTTGACTAAAATTGTAGACTATAAGCCAATGATTCCTTAATTTTGTTGCATGTAATCACCTAATAATCTTTAAACACTACAAATGTCTAATTACCCTCAGATATTCTGATTTAATTGGTATGGAATGTGAATGGGGCATTAAAAGTGTTAAAAAATCTTTCCAGGTAACTGCAATTATGCAGCAAAATTTGGGAATCAATGCTATAAGTAGTCAGGAGAGGTACAGTGATAGGTAGGAGAAGGTGGGAGTTGCATTCCGTGTATGAAGAGTCATTGTGGCCTTAGGAGTTCAAGGTACTAAAAGGATAGTCTGACAGGGAATATCATCAATTAGATATGAAATCCAGGAGCAAAGTCATCATTTCTTACTTAGATTTGAAGCCACTCGTATGGGAGATGCAACATCACCTAACAAACTCCTGTTTATCTTAAAATTTCTGTTTAAATTTCTGTTCCTTGGGGAAGCTAGCCTGAACTGCTAAAAAGGTCAGACACTTGTATTTGATGTTCTTGAAGCTATCTGAACTTCTGTCATGGTACTGTTCACGGTTTGTATTATACAGATTTTTGTTGTTTTTGTTGCAACATGTATTTCTGTAGGTAAATAAACTCATATGTGATTGGAAAATAGGGATTTATGTAACTCAGCTGAATGTAGCAGGCTTAGATGAAAACTGTTCTGCATAGTGTCCCTACGCTCTGCCATTTGGCTCAAACTAGTTGGTTTTCTGTCATGGAAGTGCATTCTGCATTTATCTCTATCTTTGGGCAGCTTGTTTCATCTTCACATCTCAATTTTCAGAGAATTAAGAGACATGGATAGCACAGAGTTTGTATTAGGGTTCTCTAAGAAACAACCTATAAAGGCCTTACAGGCTGAGGAGCTAATAAAATGTCAACTAAAATATATTGTATTTTTTTTCTCAAAAAGTTTGCAACATAAATTTAAAAAATAACTAATGAAACAAATATATTCAACATTTTTTGTTAAAGAATAACTCAATATTTTTTCACTTTAAATTTCTTTAGTCTTTTAATTTTCTTTTTCTCTAGTAGTTTTCTCTTCTGTATAGTCCTTGACTTTTTTTTTTTTTTTTTTGAGTTGGAGTCTCACTCTGTCTCCCAAACTAGAGTGTAGTGGCACGTTCCTGGCCACTGCAGCCTCGACCTGCTGGGCTCCATCGATCCTTCTGCCTCAGTCTTCCAAGTAGTTGGAACTACAGGTGCTCACTACCACGCCCGGCTAATTTTTTGATTTACTGTAGAGATGAGGTCTCGCCTAGTTGCCCAGGCGGGTCTCAAACCCGCGGGCTCAGGCAATCCACTCACCTAGGCCTCCCCAAGCACGGGATTACAGGCTGAGCCACTGAGCCTGGCAGTCCTTGACTTTCAATGGCTTATTTTCTTTGTTTTTATTATAATAGTTGACTTATTTTTAAAAGTTAGATTAGTACTAATTCATGTTTCCTAAGCTGTCATGAGTATTTATTTTGAGGCTCCTCCACTCCTAGAGTTTATGGTATAGAGCCGGCATGAACAGACTTTTGGTTCCAGGGCCAGAGAGAGAATATTTTATACTATATAGCCCAATAAACAAAATTGAGGTTATTTTGTAGTTCCAAATTCAGTTCAAAAACTAGACTTTGTTCTCTATCTAAAAATATAAGTTAATAGTCTCCTCACTCACAGAATGCTTTGTTAAATCTTGCTTTTCCCTTGAGGGCCATTGAAAATCTGGCTCACTTTGTTGACTGAAGAACTTCCTGTTAAAATTCTAACCAGGGTTCAGATATTGGCTGAGGAGCAAAACTCTTTTCCCTTTTCACAAATCCAGTGTACTGCAGCATTTTAAAAGGCTGGTGACTATTAACATGTTAACTAAAAACCTTATCTAAAGAAGGAAAATCTCCTTAAGAAAAAAAAAATGAATGACAAACTGGTAGCATTGGAATGAATGAAAAATTTGCTCTTCTACCCCTAATTAAGAAAAGGTAAAACTATCCAGCATTGAATTTGCAAGACAAAGAAAGCAATGCAAACAGAAAGTGGCTCAAGATTCATCTCCTCTTAAGATTCAAGGTTTAAAGGAGAATATGATGTCGAAAAAAAATTTAAATTTGCTCTTACAGACTTCTGTGGTCTTCAAGGGCTTTGTCCTCCAGGGGAAAGGGATACACTTGTCATTCAGTCTTGTATAACTTTAAAAGAGTAGCACCATTTATTTATCTTTGCTCTCACATATGTAAACCATCTTCCTTTTTACTCTCTCTTTGTAGTTTTAAATTAAAGAATATGCTGCTACTAATATGTGAGCTAATTTCTACTCATCATGTGCTTCCAAAGTTACTGTCCCTGCCAGTACTAAAATCCAGAAAAAAATATCATGATGCTAGCGCACTGAGCGATGTCTGCAGCCAGATAGAAGTTAATGTCATATAGTTGGTTTTTATTTCCTTTAGGGACACTGCATCATTGTCACCTGGTGATGTCTGTGAACTGATGTCACTTCCCAAGTTGTTTGTTACTGGTCTACAGCAAGAAAAGTTATAAAACTGAGATTAAAGGTTTAGAATACTTAAGCAAATTGACAGTTATTTTATGTCTAATGGATATAATAATGAAGGAAATAGACTCTATGTTTGTATGTCTTTGTTCTAGTTTTATTTTCCTAGTAATTTATTTTTATTGTATTGTGTAAAATTGTCTTTCAAAGACAGAGTAGATTTATTTTAAATGATCTTTTACCATAAAGCATTTGAGATGCCCTATCATTGAACTTAAATTCAATCTTTTCTTGTTTATCCAACTAATTCTTAGCAAAGATTGTCATTCAAATCATAAGTAACACATATTTTTTAGATTGAAAATTCCCACTGAAAAAAAAAAAAAAACCAACAGTAACAACTACAACTCCAATCATAATATTTGCTGTTAATGGTGTACTTGTGTTGCATTCAAATAGTAATGAATATCTATTACCTGATAAGCGGCTCTTCTCAATTAATAATCTCAGAGAGTCTGAGGAAATTATTACCATTCCTACTTTACTAATGAGAAAACTGAAACTCAGAAAGTTAAATAATGTCAATGTATAATTTTCAAAAAATTTGAACACAGTTCTTATACAGATATAATGTACCTATTAGGTATTTCTTAACTAATTAAAAAGAGAACAAGTAAGATAATAAACTAGTTAAAATGAAAATTAAATAGACCAAAGCAATTAGAATCCATGAAAAGTAAAATTCTGAAGTAAAATTGTAAAAATAGACACTGTTAAAATAATTAATTGGGAGGCCATTAGACTTTAGCACTCTGAGCTTTTAAGCAAACAAACCAAAACCTAACTCAGCATGAACGATTATATCCTCAGGAAACAAAACTTAAACTTTACCAATCAGGAACTGCTGACTAACGTCTAACTAGGGACTTTAAGCTACTGCCTCCCTTTAACCAATCCTATATTTTCTTTGTCATGTTTTTATGTGAGCTTTCTAGAAGTTTTCTCTTCTTGACCCTTCAGTGGTACCCTGCACCACTTGCCTTCTGGTACTGCCAAGAATGTAGGACAAAACAGTAGCATTTAGGGAGACTTTTCTATTAAACAAAAATTATTTTATTTTCTCTAAGATAAATTGTTTTCAATGTGTCAATGTTCTACAAGTTTAAGTCTGTTTTTCAGAGTATGGGCCAAGATTAACAGTGAATAGAAAACCAAAAGAAGAAAGAACTCTTAGACAAGTTCACTTCCAGGCTAGGTAGGTCATAGAATTCCTTTATAATCATGCTTCTGTCATGCTCAGAGCATGATATCCCAAAGTATGGCAACTTGACATGCTGAGTACTTTGAACTGAAGGAGATTGGCAGGGCCTCAACAGCAAGGTCTTTTTGACCTTTGCCTGTCCTCCTGTCTTCTGCCTCTTTCTCCTCTCAAAGTGATTCATAGAAATCAGAATTCTCCCCAAGATAGGTCACAGAAACTAGAACTCTTCTTCTCCAAAGCAAGTTATAAAACCCCAAAAGATTATTCTCTGACTTTCTTCCTTTCCCTTGAAGATTCTCATTCCAGAGGATTTCTGCCCGGTATCTCAGAGGAAAGAGTGCCACACAGGGAGTCCAAGGAGAATATGAGTAGACATGCCTTGCTGGCTTTCTCCTTTGGTCATACACTTTGCCCAGTTACATTTCTACACAGCTTCCATTCTTTATCAAATCTAAGCATATAAGTAAACAGGTTTTCCTGGGTCTTTGATTCTTTGGTTCTGGAGTCTCCCAAGTCATGTAAAATACAGATAAATTTTTTATGCTTTTCTCTTGTTAACTGTTTTTTGTTATGAGTGTCCACCAAGACCCTTATGATGGATTAGGAAAGATAACATACATTTCCACCCCTACCCTTCACACAGATGGATAGGGTGTGGTCAGAAAGTGACTTTTCTAGGTTTTACGACGTGCTTTGATGGAATCCTAGTTTCTATGACTCAATTTAGGGGATTAAGAGGGAGGGGAGACAGGAGGACAGGAGAAAGTCAGAGATCTTGCTTCTGAGACCCTCCTGTTTTCTTCAGTTCAAAAATACTCAGCTTGCCAAGACACCATACTTTGGGATATAGTGTTTTGAGTCCTGCCACCAATAATCATGTGACTATATTCAATTATGAGAGATTTATTTTCACATCCATCTCTTTAGATTCTAGTGTATGGAGTACATATATGATGCCAGATATATGGATGCATATTTACTTGTCATTCCTTAAACTCTCAGACTTTAGACACTACTTTAAATACTAAGTTGAAATTCTAGCTTCCTTATTTACTAGCAGTATGACATGGGGCAAATTATTCCACCTCTCTAAACATTATTTTTCTGATTTCTACATGAGATAATGTTAATAGTACCTCATAGAGCTTTGGTGAGGATTACTTTGGAGAATGCCTGTAAAAGCGTAACGGAATACCTCGTTTACTTCCTCCCCATTTCTCTTGTTTTCTCCTTTTGACTTGTCCCATTAACAGAAAACTCCTTGCCTTGCTTCATCCTCTCACATAGGGTGCCCTAGAGGTAGAGGAAATATATATATATTTATTTATATGAATAAATGTAACCTTGAAAGGAGAAATCAGGCATGCATATTTTGGTCCCTTCTTTCCTTTCTTTTTTTTTCTTGTGAGCAAGGTGTCTGCAGGTATCACATATTCTTATTTTTAACAGGTGGTCATTTGCTTGTAGATGTAGACCAGCTTCTCTAGCAGTAGTTTAATTGATGTTTTGATCTTTTTCTTCTTATTTCTGTAAGGGCTTAGAACCTGGGCAAGAAAGAGTGTTAGTCTCTCCAAGTCTTTATAATGGCTTATAGAAAATTCTATAAAAGTTATTTTTAGTTTTTTTTAAAACAAATACATTATTGCTTTTTAGTTTCTTTGTTTTTTTAAATAGGTTATTTATCTTCACTGAAATTTATTTCTAAATGAGGTAAAATTATCAACCTCTATGGGTTATTGTAAGCCTGCAAAAATATTTTGTGAGTAAACTCTCTGGCCCTTAGCCAACATTCCATCTTGTGTCTAGAATTCATGTGAAAAACATTCATGTGAAAAACTTTGGTCTTGAGAGTATGTTTATATAACTAAATTGTTATTTTGTATTAGAAAATAGCAACTCTTGGAGAGATAAAAATGAAACCCAAAAGAAATCTTTGTTGCCTTTGAACAATTAAGATAGTAATTGTCAGTCACTACTTTGCCATATAAAAAGTTTCAAAAGTACATTTGAGCTCAGAGAGTTTTTTCCTAGTCTCTAATATTAGTCAAGATGAATTTTACTAAATCAAATTATTCAAACTTAAACTCCTGTGCTAACATTAGGGATGTGAAAAACAAATTGTTCCTTAAGTATCAACTAGAAAAAGCTATCATAAATGTGAAACAAATTCTTCCAAAAGGGATTTTGATCAAATAGTGGAATTTATTCTTATGATTAATATCCATTAGAAACAAAATAGATGATTTAAAAGCATATATGTATCTTTTATTATGAAAAATGTAAATAATTCATGGATAATTTTACTTCAGTGTGTTGCTGATTAAATCCAATTATAATCAATTCATTTTATCACACGCAATTTGTTTCTGTACCAGCTATATTTTAGAGTATTTTTATGCTTATATTCTAAACTCTACTCGGTGCAGTTTAAAGATGTATATTATGAAGCCTGTAAGACTGGTATTTAGATTGTTTTTGGTAAAAGAAAAGAGCAAAGCAAAGGGATTTTTTTTTCCTGAGCTGATAAATGTTATGTATGAAGAATGGACATGAATTAATGGTTCTGTCAGTAATTCTGTTGTTATGCCTTCAAAGCAGTTACCATTTCCTTGAATTCCTGGGAAGTCATATTTTGTTTGCTTTTTTTTTTTTTTGACAGTGGTTTTGTTAAAACTGGGTTGTTGATAACTCTCTAAGGTAAGCTGCTTTACTGAGCAATACAATTTGACAAATGCTTATTAGTAAAAACTATATTCTTAAGATTTACTTGACTGAACTGTCCCATCGACTGTCACTAATTATCATGTTTATTCACAAACAAGTTTCTATGTTCACTTGTCACTTCAGCAATTTAGATATTGATTGGATCCATTTGGATGTATAATACTCAAATTGAGGCTTTCTTGAAAACTTGTCAAAAGGTACAAAAGATTATACTGACAGTCAACAGAACAGAACACAACAGCATTATATTTAAGTATTTAATGATTTCTGGAGAAGAAAATGCAGTGATTTCCAAAAGAAATAGTCTAAAGAATACAAGGAAGGTACCAGTGGAAGGCATTAGAACATGTTCTTGAGAATTCAAATAGGCACAATGTCAGTTGGCAAATAGGATTTTTTAAAAACTCACTTCACCTAAAATCTCTAAAAACAAAACAAAACAAAAAAAGCCTATACCTGTCAGGCCTAAGGCTTGGGGTTGCAGACCTTGTAGAGTAATACCCTTTATGTAATTGCTTTAAACAAGAACCTACCTTCTGGCAATAAGCCAATCAAATGCTATACCAAACGGTATAGTTCATCACAGTGATGAGATGGAAGAAACACTGGATGGAAGTCACAAATCCCATATCACAAACCTTAGGTTCTGGCACTTAGCAGTTGTCTTAATGGGAGCTTGGGCAAGATATTTAGTGGCTTCATCTTGCCAAAGATACAATGGAATGTAAGATGGAGCATTATATTATATGCCACTAGAAAAAAAACACTGACAAAACATGGCACACCAACAATTGTAAGATGCAATGTCTCAGATGCTAAAAGGTATTATATAAAGAATTTTGAAATAAATTAAAAAATTATTGTTTTGGGTCTTAGTTTACATATTTATCCGTAAATGGAAAAGACTAAGTTAGATTGGTGACAATTTAACATGAATTCCTTGGAATGCTAATTTGTATAGTGTCAAATATGAAGTTTTGCAACAAATAAGATCCAAGAATACATACCTGCATATTTTAAATACAATAGTAATACTGTATTATTATTTAATATAAAATATTAATAGTTTATAAAACAGTAAAAGCAAGATTAAATTAAATCCATGATATATGATTTTTTTCTTTTCTGGTGCCTTAGAGGACTTCTGATGTTATGTTCCTACGTGGCTGCTAATTTTGTCTCCTCTCTCTCTAATCTTCACTGTCCCCTCTTCACAGTATGCCACCAGAGGAGTGTACATGTTACTCAGGCTGACCAATGAGAGCCCCACATCCTTATCCACAGTGATGATACACAAATGGGCTTATGATCCAGGCAACTCTAATTATGTCTTTGCCTGAGATAGCATATGAACTCCAGGAGAAATATCTCTTCATGCTTGGGTTTTGACATCCATTCTTCATAGTTGTTGGAAAACCCTATTGGGGAAACAAAGTCAATTAGAAATAAGGAATGTGGGCCAGGCTCGGTGGCTCAGCCTGTAATACCAGCACTTTGGGAGGCCGAGGTGAGTGGATTACCTGAGCCCACAGGTTCGAAACCTGCCTGGGCAACTTGGCGAGACCTCATCTCTACAATAAATCAAAAATTAGCTGGGTGTGGTAGCGCACACCTGTAGTTCCAGCTACTTGGAAGGCTGAGGCGGAAGGATCGCCGGAGCCCAGCAGGTCGAGGCTGCGGTGGCTGGGAGCAGCCATTGCACTCCAGTCTGGGTGACAGAGTGAGACTCTAACTCAAAAAAAAAAGAAAGAAAAAAAAAGAAATAAGGAATTTGAAGAGAAAGATTGCTTTGAAGACATTGCACACTTGAATTCTGCCTTGATTAAGGCTAGATCATCACCGACCAATGAATTGTATAAACCAACAAATGTTCTTTTTGCTTAAACATGTATGCTTCTATCATTAGCAATTAGAGGGTACTGACTAATACAGAGATCAGAATAAAAATATATTCAGGTCAATTTTACTTTCAAAGGGACTAGTATTCAAACTAACCTGTCTTCTGTGCAGACATTCCCTCCCAAATTTTGAGTTTATTGCAAGTAGTGATAACTTGCTATTTCAGCATACAATGGAATTGGCATAAAGTCATGACCCCATGGATCTTTTGGTGAACAAATGAATTGCATGAATTTGAATGTTTGGGTAGAAAAGAGATGGAGCAATAAAGAGGTTTAAAATGGTGTGATTCATTTGATTTAAATAAATCAGTGATTATCCAGAAATATATGTTAGTCAGCATTTTCCAAAGCACAGCTCCATGATTTCTGATTAATTTAGGGGTTAATAGGTGTTTTTCCAAAACAAATGCTACAAGTACACTGTCTAGCAAAGTGCCTGGGATATATCAAATTATCAGAATATAATTTCTATGCTTTAGCTCTTAGTGGCAGTTTTTTTTTTTTGAATTGCATTGTTGAAAGTAAAAAGAGGTTAAAAATTAGGCTTGTTCTATCCCTTACTCTTTAATTTATACCATTCCTCAAATCTTCATTACTTCCAGGAACATTTATTCTCAACCTACTTTAATTTCTTATCTGACTTCTGCCTAAATAACCTAGTGCTTTGCTATTTGAAATGTGGCTCTCCTAGCCATTATTGGTCCACTACCAAATAAGGAACTTGTGACAAAATACAAATCAGTGCACTGCTTTCTTCATCAGGGAAAATGCAATTGAACTAAGCAGTGTGCTCAATGATGTAGTTGATTTGTCTTCTCACTGGTGCGTCTTCCCGTCAAAGGACAGTAACAAGTGATTGGTAGACCTGTACTTAAAGTAGTATTGATCTGTAAAATAACATCAATTTATTATTAGAAGCATCTAGGAATAGCCTGAGGACTTGAGTCCACAAAACTTAGAAATCTCTGTTTTGCATAGATCCTTCTCAGTGGTCAGAACTTCCAAACTACCCATATATTGTGTGAGTGTGAGTATTAAATAACTCTCTCAAAGTAGTAGATCACAATGATCCAGAATCCTAAGTCATTTTTTGTTCATAAATTTATCTTTTGTCATGATTTTATTTCCTGAAGTTTAGTTACACATATACATGACAGTCTCATCACGGGTAAGCTCTTAGTTCCACATACCCTCAATGATGATTCTTACAAAAAAGGCATGTTCATTCCAGTAGGTTTCTTGTAATGTATATTTGATTAGGACTCATATACTATTAATTCAACCATTCCTTTGTTCACTGTGAATTAATTTTTTAGAGACAATATTTTTAGAACTTCTCCTTCTTCAAACCAAATGGGATCTTTAAGAAATTGATGCCCTCTGTGTCCTTTGTAGTTCCTAAAATAGATGAATGATCATTTCTTGTATAAGAGACAAAGCATCTTCTTCAGCTATACTAAGGGAAATGCCCACATGAACACAATTTTCTACCTTTAGGAAGAAGTTCTTCTTTTTTTAGTGTTTTAAATTTATATTTGATACCTGTCTTAGTTTAGGTTCCTCAGAAGCAGTGTCTAAGATATATGGAGCTCATTTATCTTGCAAAACTAAAACTCTATCCTTTGACCAGCATCACCCCATCTCCCCCCTGACAACCACCATTCTACTCTCTGCTTCTATGGCTTTGACTATTTCAAATTCCATATATAAGAGTGATCAAATAAGCAAGACACAGAAAGAGGAGGAAGTTCTGAATGAAAAGTAATAAGTTATGGCATCTCATATCAGTGGTTTCACCCTATACACACTGCCCTCCTATGATCTTTAGATGTTCTCTCTCAATCTTGTTTTTGTAGAAGTGGAACAGTTTGTTCTCTTGCCTGTATTCCCTTTTACCTTCTGTCTTGTAGACCTCTTAATATTCATGATATGCTTAATTTTCAATCTTTGTTCATTTATTTTACTCTAACCTAAGGCAAATATTCACCTTCACAATTCTTTTACGTAGTCAGAATGCATATAACGTGTTATGAAATAGTAAAGGAAAAACTAGTCTTAAAGTTCTAAAGCCCTTTTTTTAAAAAAAAAAAATTACATCCTTTTAAGGAATCCAGTCAGAGAAAGAAAGTTTTCCTTTGGTAAGAGATACTAAAAATCATAGTAATTTTTTATTAATTGGTCTAACTGTGCTGAGCATATGGCTTATATAATTTTTCTTGATATTTGCAACAACGCTATGATGTTAATTTTATTATCTTCATTTTATAGGATAAATGAAATTCAAATGTTAAATAATTTGACTAGATTCATTCAGTTAGTACAAAAACTCATGTCTTTTAAAGTTCCAGGCCAAAGTCCTTAAATATCAATGTAAAATACCTATCAGTGCAATTAAGTGAGTGAATGAGAAATGAATTTTCTTAGCTATCTTCAATAAACACAGTCTTGTTCAATTAATTCTGTGTTCACAGCCAGATACTTTCTTGAGACGCATGTATGTAGAAAATATGTTTGTATGTGTGTCTAGCAGGATCTCCATTCTAATGATCTAATGTTATAATCCCTTTGGACTCAAGGTTGAAAATCTAGTGCCTAACTCAAGCATTATGCGTCAGCAAATGAGAACAAATCTGTATGTAGTCCAAAGAATACTCATCAAATAATAGACTTTATTTTTTGTTTGGTAGCATAATGGGAAAATAATCAACAGGTAAACCTCTATGAAATTTTTTACAGCTGAATGATTTCTAGAATGCAAAACTTTGTAAGGATTATGCATTTTCTATATACTACTATTTAACTATTTACAAATAAATACCAGCTTTGGCATGGTTGAGGGATTTCAAGGTAGAAGTCTGCTATCAAGCAAATGCAGAGCTTCCTTCATGTTCATTCCAGGTCTTGCTGCCATATTGGGAACTTATAATTAGACCCTAATGCAAAGTCTGCCAATAATTTGTTTTCGATTTTTAAGCTTTGCTATTTCAGCTATTTCAAATTATATATATCTAAGTTGTAGAAAACGTGTTATACTAAATATTCTGGGGATTGATTTTTTTCCAATATTTTCAACCCCTTATTTAGGCATTATAAAAGGTAACTGAAATCAACAAGAGAACTTCACTCAGAAAATTCCATCAGTGAATTTGTCAATTTATCAAGTATTTTTCGTTTGTTTGTTTGTTTGTTTTTTGAGTTGGAGTCTCACTCGCTCAGATTGGAGTGCAGTGGCCGCGCCTGGCCACTGCTGCCTCACCTGCTAGGATCCGGCGATCCTTCCATTTCAGCCTTCCAAGCAGCTGGAGCTAAAGGCGCGTGCTACCACGCCCGGCTCATTTTTGATTTATTGTAGAGATGAGGTCTCACCAAGTTGCCCAGGCAGGTCTCGAACCCGCGGGCTCAGGCAGTCCACTCACCTCGGCCTCCCAAAACTCTGGGATTACAGGCTGAGCCACCGAGCCTGGCCTGTTTGTTTTTTAATGACAAAATTAAGCATTGTGCTAGGTAATTTTAGTATTTGCCTAATTTGATCCTCTCAATAACTCTATAACTTAGGTGCTATTGACTTCCTTTTAGGGATAAAGAAACTAAACTAGGGAGGTTAAATAATTTACTAATTATTCTACCTCATGATTTGGTTTGCCTGACTCCATATCAAAGCTTTTAACTACTTTATATGATTTTGCAAAATATATTTCAGATTTCTGTTAATGGCTCATCATTATCTATTTTAT
The DNA here is from genome assembly GCF_000164805.1 of Carlito syrichta. Lineage (NCBI taxonomy): Eukaryota > Metazoa > Chordata > Mammalia > Primates > Tarsiidae > Carlito > Carlito syrichta. Next base: position 42,457 of record NW_007258216.1, on the reverse strand, counting down.
TTCTGGAGGGAGTATTATCCCTATTGTGTGTACAAGGAATCTCAAATTTTGCAAGACAAGGTGACCTGCTCAAGATTACCTATCTGAGACAGTTAAGAGTTGGAATTTAATTCCTTTTTCCTTTTTAAGTACTTAGTATGTGATACATTAGTTTGTTGATTATTATATTTCTTGCAAGAGAAATTATTCTATATTTTAAAAAGCATCATAAGGATGAAACAGAAAGCACACCTGAGTTATAATCATATGAAATATAAGCTTTTATATTTTGGCCTTAGTGTATTAAACTAGCACATGTATACAGTAATAGTTCAATGCCATTGAACATTAAACAAAATTTGTTTCTCTGTTTTAGGAATTCAGTGTGTACTCTGGTGATTTTGAAAACGAAGTGAGGTTTCTTATCTCCCTACAAGGAGGCATAGGTCTTATGGCTCTGGGTTCCCACTGGGGTCAAGTTGGTATCAAACCTATTTCTGTGTGTGACAGTAATGCCCCTTCCTCAGCATTTAATCGCAAGCCTCTTCTAAGGGTAATTTTGGAGCTCCCGAGATTTGGGCATTGAGAACTACATAACTGCTAAGTGACTAAGGGATTTGAGATTGGTTGAAAAGTACAGAATACTGGAACTTGAGGAGTCCATGTCCACATACAAGAATGCTCACTATTTCCTTCTATCATTTATCTTTCTTCTCATTCTTCTCTTGTCCTCACTCCATCTCATTTTCTGTCTGCCTTCCTACAAAAAACAACAAAAAAAGGATAATGTGTGAAAAACTCTTTTAGTAAGTTGAGGGAGGGGGAAGGTTGCAATTTCTTTTTTTGCTGAAATTCTTCCTAATCAACACTTTGCATTAGAACTCTGCAATTTTCCACTTGCTTGCCTATAGTTTTTCTTTTTCTCAATTCTCTCTTCCTGCCAATATGATGGTCATATTGAAACATATCACTATGTGAGGGTGCTATTCCATTCCTTTTCAATCCTCAGTTGTTTCTTCTCTGTTCTATGGTAACAAATGAAAGTCAGTCATGAAAATTGCTTTAACTTTATCAGTTCTGTCAGTTAGGATTCTATTTTCTGTAATGGAAAACATGGCTCACCATGGTGTAAACGTTAATAAAATGTGCCACTCCACATGTGCAGGGAAGGAGTGAACTCTACATGTATTACCATCAAGGATCATGCTCTACTTCTCTCGGACTATTCAGGTTTTTTTTTTTTCCTTCACAAATCAGCTTTGAATTTAGGATGACCTTTCTCTCAGGTAGCAAGATAGGTAGCCCTCTGTGTGACTATCCTATCTCGGATGCCACAGTTCTAGCTATATGTACATAGATGCAGATATGAATTTATACTACAGAGGTAGATATAAGCAGACCCCAGACACACCATGGAGAACTGGATACAAGGAGACATAGGTAGATAGATGATAGATAGATAGATAGATAGATAGATAGATAGATAGATAGATAGATACGGAGATGATAGAATGAGACATAGAATTACATTATTCACATCTGTATACTCAGTAACTGTCCCAGTGCATAACACATAGTGGGCATCAATACATGTGGTCTCCATGAATGAATAAAGGGAATCTTTATAATACTAGATTCCTAATCATGTAAAATTCCTTGTTATTTCTTGCCTTCTGAATGCAAGTGGAGCTCAACTTGGAGTCTATCTTCTCAATAAGTAAATTGAGAAGACACTACCTAGCACAGTTGAATCAGACTTTGTCTTCAACACATTTTAATTTTAAAGAGCTCATCCACTCACTACTCTAGGTGTCTGTGCGTGTACATGAATTAGGGACAATTAAATATTAATATATATTTTAATACTAAATCCAAACAAGTTTGTGTGGGAAAATCACAAATACATGGACGTATAACTTCCCTACCAAATGAATATTGACTTTCTATTTGACTACATCTAGTGAAGAAAACTTGCCACCTCATGTATATCTTTGAGAAAACATGAATATTTTTAAAAAATTTCTTCCACACATTGAGTTGAAAACTATCTTCCTGTAACTTCTACCAATGCATTGTTTTTATATTAATTCAGCACTTTTTCCTCCAGAGTGAAAATAAATGGATACTAATTGAAGAAGTATTATTTATACTGAATAACAGAAGTTTCTACCTTCTGAATCCCCATTAAAGCATTTTTGCTACTCTTCATTAATCTCCAAGGATGATTCCAGGAGATAATACATCTAAAAGCAGCAGCTCTAAAACAGAAATTTCCCAAAAATACTCTGCCACGGGGTCTTGCATCATTTTATTTTGGAGAAATGATTTTTACCCAAATTTTATTTTCCCTCATGCTGGGTAACACTTAATGAGACCCCAATGCACCATAAACAACAGCACTTCCAAACTTTGCTCTAAAGAAATACATTGTATCTTCTGCCCTAAATTTCTGACCTGGTGCCATGGAGAAATTGCCATTTCTTGTATTTCTCTTTGTGTCTGGTTTCAGTTTCAGACAGGGGTTGAAGAAGTGGGGTCAGCCATCAAAACCTTACAGTGGCGGTGTAGACGATCACTATTAATGACATGTGCTGCATGCATGTGGAATGTAAGAGGAGCTTCATAAACATTTATTTCCCCAAACATAAGAGAATCATAAAGTCCCTGCTCACTAAACTGAGCAGCACTAATCTAATTTCATTACTTGTCACGGAACAATGGGGCTGAGAGGCTATTAAGGTGGTCCAAGCATGATCATTTCTCATGATAAATAGCCAGGAAAAAAGGGAGAGCTGCTGAGAGACCTGGAAATTGGAGACAGGGGGCACCAAGATAGTGGGCTGTCACAACCTGTAAGGGGCTGTGTCAGAGCGACTCATCCACTTGCTCTCTCATTATCGAAGTGTTCCTCAAAAGAATTCCAAAAGCGTGTGCGTACTTCAGAGCTCCATTTATTTTTATTAAGAGCAGATGAAGGCAGAAGTCCTCTGAGCACTTTAGTAGCATACTACCGTTCGCTGAACAGCAGCCAGTAGAGCACAGAATAGAGATTTCTATCCATCTGTTCATTCGTTTCTCCCCATAGTCTCCCATGGCAGAACCAGCAGTTGTAGTTTTAGTGTCAACAAGCATAATTAAAGGTCTGAAATGTTTTGTAGTATTGTACTTTCATATAGACTAGATAATGCCATTGAGAGTAATTTCTGTCACATCTAAATGCATTTAGTATATAAATATATTATTGTTTTGTTGTACAGGATAATGATAATTTGTTTAAATCACCTGCAGCTAAGTACATACCTAGAAAAACATTTCTTTTGCTTTTTCCTATTTTATGTTCTTTATATATTTTGAGTAGGTATTCTCACATCATAGGCATTTTATGAGCTTGGAATGCTATGTTTATTCAAGTAAGTAACAAGTCAGGTGGCTAGAAGGTATTTTTCATCATCAGTATATTTTCTTTGTGTTTTTCAGTTGTGCTTTGTGACCAACCAACTATATGTGTACATTTGTTTAAGAAAAATCTTACAGTTCACATAAAAACTTAATTTTTTCCAGGGTAGGAATTCCCTTGGTTCTATACAATTGGTTCCTAGGTAACACATCGTAAAACAATTTCATTGCCCATTGAAATTGCCTGTGATGGTTAATTTTAGTTGTCAATATGACTGAATTGAGGTTGCCTAGATGGCTGGTGAAGCATTGTTTCTTGATGTATCTGTGAGGGTGTTTCCAGAGGAGACTGACAAGTCGGTGGACAGAGACAGGAAGACTGGCCCTCAGTGTGGGTGGTTACCATGCAGTTGACTGGAAGCCAGCTGGAACACGCAGGTAGAAGAATGGGAATTTGGTTTTCTCTGCTTTCTGTTTCCCTTCCAAAGAGAGAGGTTTTTTTCCTTTCGGTCTTTGGATATCAAACTCCAAATTCTTCAGCTTTTTAACCCTGGGACTTGTGCCAGTGGCCTCCAGGGCTCTCGGGCCTAACTAAGAGTTGCACTGTCGGCTCTCTTGGTACTTCAAATGAGCCATATTACTAGCTGTAAGCCATACTGACAGCTTTCTGGTCCTTCAGCTTGCAGTTGGCCTATTGTGGAAATTCTCCACCTTTGTGATCATGTGAGTCAATTTCCCCTAATAATTTCTTTTCCATATAGCCTACTGCTTTTATATTTCTAGAGAATCCCGACTAATACCCAGAAGTAATATTGGGAACTGTATTTCATACTGAAGACTCAACTTCAAATATCTTATAGACTAATCAAAAAATATATCACAATAAGTCATACAATATGGTGTTGTATAACCTAAAATAACTAAACAATATTTGTTTCCTTCAAATTTAGATACATATGTGTTATAAAGGCCTACATTGTACCATAGTATGTCCAGTTTATAAAAATCTGTTTTCCCTAAATCATAATAAGTCAACAAATGGCTTGTCATTTTGAGATTAGATGAGTTGGCCATGAACACTCATACATTGGAAAGATTTTCATGGTCGTGAAAATTCTTCTGTGGTTAAATGATTAAAGTATTGTAGGTATGCTTGGCCTTAGGCATGATCCTTACTCATTTCAGCTCTGGATGAATTAATGTACTCTTTGACCTAAGTTCAATTCACTTAGGCAGCCATGGGGTCGAGGAGGACTTCCATGTTTCTCCAGGTGGCCGTAAATACTAGCTGGTTGTCAAATAATCTTAAATCTGCTTATTGAGTATGTTGGGGGCAAGGAAGTTAGTATATATTCTAACTGAGTTATGAAAAAATATACTCAAGTAGGCTGTGGGTTCTGTAATATTTTTTGGAAGATAGTGTAATTTTCTTAACTCAGGCTTTTTCAAGTTTGAGAAGTAAAGAACTTCACATTATTAAATTACTGGCCATTTATTTTCATGTCAGTCAGTTTCCAGGAGGCTGTCTCTCTTGAATTTTGAGAGTTCAGCAAATGAGAGACAGATATTAGACTAGCCAAAATAAAGAACTGAAGGACCCCAAAATTATGTTGTTTGGACTGTTAACTTCTAGTCTTTGCACTCACTTGAATAAAATGATGTTTAAACATGTATAGTAAGACAGAGAAAAAATATCTAACTCTATAATTTTAACAATGTATTACTTTCAATATTAGCATAATTTCATTGCATTATCAGTCAACTGGTTTTACTGGTTTTATCAATCACTGAGTTTCATAGCTAATATTTGTTGAGTTCTTATGTTTCAGGTACTGTTATATATATATATATATATATATATATATATATATATCTGATACACACACAAACATTATACACACACACACACAGAATTTATGCAATAGTCTTTATGAGGAAGGTGCTACTGTTATCCCTCTTTCAGAGAAAGGAAACCTGAGGCAAATGTTATACACATGCTCCTCAACATCATTAAACTAGTAAGAGGCAGAGAAGGATTTGAAACTAGGCAGTGTGGCTTCAGAGTTTATAGTCTTCCCCAGGAGCCAACATACTTTTTCTGGTAAAGACTAAGTAGTAAATATCTTAGACTTGTGGGCCGTAGGTTCTCTGTCTCAACTAGTAAAATGTTGTTCCAGCTCAAAAGCTTCCATAGACAATGGGTAAATCAATGAATATGACTGTGTTCCAATAAAACCCTATGTATGGGTCCTAAAATATGAGTTCCTTTTGGCATGAAATATGACTATTCTTTAGATTTTTTCAACCATTTAAAAATGTTAAAAGACTTCGTAGTTTGAGGCTTATACAAAAGCCAGTGATGGTCAGATTGGCCTATGAGCCATACATAGTGTGCTCTGTACTGCTCCAAACACCTTCACTGGAAGGTATACATGTGGTCCATGGAAGAGCTGTGTTGACATCACTGTGATGTTTTTTAGAAATGAACATTACTCAGTCTACTGAACTAGGATCTGAATTTTACCAGACGGTGTTTATGTATGCTAATGTTTGAGAAGCACTATTCTACATGTTGAGTGATTACGATATTCTCTCTTTCATTCTAGAAAGACTGCTTTATTTTTTTAATTTGTATTTATTTGTATTTTTTGAATTGGAGTTTTACTCTGCTGCCCAAGCTAGAGGGCAGTGGTACAATCACAGCTCACTGCAGCCTCAATCTCCTGGGCTCAGGTGATCCTTCTGCCTCAGTCCTCTGAGAAGTCAGGACTATAGGTACGCACCACAACACCCAGATAATCTTTTGATTTTTTATAGAGATGAGGTCTCACTATGCTGTCCAGGCCTGTCTTGAACTCCTAGGCTCAAGTCACCTTCTCACCTTGGTCTCCCAAAGTGCTAGGATTACAGGCATGAGCCACTGTGCCTGCCCTGGAAAGACTGTTTTATTTTTAAAGATTCCAAGTATTGAGATGGGAATACAAACAACTATCATTCCTGTTCTCACAAAATAATTGCGTTCACAGAAAGTACTGTCCAAAACACTAGTTTATACGATACTAGTTTATGGTTTCATTAAAAAGAGAGTCTGTGCTCAAAGAAATTTAGGTATCAATGTACTCTGTCCTAGTCTTAGAGATTCTCAACAAATACTGGCACATTAAAGCCTCCGTGAAGCCCTGCATGATCTTAAAGTACTTTGTTCAATCTGATGTTTCACAACCTTAATAAGGATAACCTTTTCTGAAAAAAATATTTTTTGATGTCTAAGGAGCTCTAAAAAGTCATGCCTTAAGTAATAGTTTGGGAGATAATACAGGATCAAGACAAACAGCTGGACAGATTTGGATGTGAACTTGATTTAATTTACTGAATGCTTCTGTAACTATGGTAGACTTGTTTTATACTCTGTAAAGTTGTGCCATTCTGTACCTGTCATTCTCTTTACATTAATATATCTGAGGCTGCAATAATACCATTTCAGGTAATCTACATTTTCTATGTTTTCGTGACCTCATCTATGAAATGGGAATAATAACATTTTCTACCTCAGTTAAATGAGATAACATGTATAATATGTAAGAACCCAGCTTGGCACACAAGAATTATTTAGTGTGTACTAGCTTTAATATTATTGAAGGATAAAATACCATGTAACTCTTAAATGACTTAACAAAAACATTTTTTCCAAGGTACTAGAACAGAACTTTTTGAGCTTTTAGAAATGTTTTCTATCTGCCTGTTCAATAAGGTAGCCACAGTTGCATGTGCAAACTAAACATTTGAGATGAGGCCAGTGTGACTGAGGGACAATTTGAAGCTTCATTTCATTTTCACTTATTTAAATTTAAGACACATATGTTATTATTGTCCACCATGTTAGACTCCACAGCCCTAGACAGAATGGGATGTTAACCTTCAACAGATATATAAAGGCTGGTTACGGGTATTTATCACCACCCTTCAGCTCCTGAGTGTCTGTCCCACCAATATATAGACATATGGACATGGTAAAAATATATATTTGATTACAAAATATAAACGAGTGGGGTTATTTGAAAACACAAAATTTTTCACATTTCACCTATACCCTAAAACGGTTAAACCTAGACTTATGTCTCTGACCTATCAGTATACTTAATGCCCCATAAAGCTTTATGAGGCTTTTTAAGAAATGGAGCTTGGGATTCTCAGTGGTGTAACTGTCTGTAGATTATGGCTTTGAGTGGTGCTATTTCTTCCTATATCACTCTCATGAGCTACCAGATGAAAAAAAGATTATATGCCACGATCTTCTTTCCAGAAAAGAACTGTTTTTGTGCAGAAGAACAAATTATTAATAAACTTCCCGGGCAAGAAGCTGAGATACTCAGGGAATTAGTAGGCATATCCACTCTTCTGTGCTCGACAAAGGGGTTCATTTTGGTAAAACCAGAATGCAGAAAGTGTAAGAAAGGGAGGGCCAAGGGATTAAGCCAGAGGCAGGGGGAAGTTTGTGGACTTTGAAATCTATTCTAAAGCAACTTCAATGATTTCAAGTTTCATTTGAGTAAGGGGTATTGTCTGAATTGGAATCTAAGAACTAGTGGCATGAGTGGATGTTATAGCAAAATAGATGAGAGAAGATGAAGGAAATTAGCGCTTGGGTTTTTAGACCAAATTATCTGAGATAAAAAATGAAACCAGATAAATATTACAGAGTCCTCTGTGTTCATCCTGTTGGTAGAGGACCAGCACTCTATTGCTCCTCTTCTGCCCCAAAGAGACTTCCCTCAGGGAGTTCCATCTCTCACAATTGAAAAATTTACCATGCATTTGCCAAAGTTAGAAATATTGGAACTCTCTCCGTCCTTGCTGTAGCCACTCAGTCCCCAAGTCCCAGCCTTTCATTATCATATGCCTCTCATTGCCTTCTCTCCAGCATTGCCTTCTCTCCAGCGAAAGTTCCTATCAGCTTTTTCATGGAGCATGCAGCAGGCTTGTCTTTCCACTGAAGTTTCACGCCTTCTATATTTTTTCCAAAGGCTGCTAAATTAATTGATGTAAAAAGATAGATCTGTCCACACCCTGCTACTTGAAAACTTCTCAAGGTTCCCCACAGCCCATGAGAATGTCTTCAAAGGCACTGAATATCCTTCACAGACTGGCCCCAGGGACCCTTTCCCCTCAACTTCTGCTACTACACTTGACAAACTCTGGGTTCTGGCCAAACAGAAGAAGGTTTTGCTCTGCCTTGCAAGGTCCTGTCCTTTCCTGACTTCTGATCTCCTTGCCTGAAATTCCTCGTATACTGTCTCTACAGGCCTATATTCCACTCCGCTTCAAAAGCTGCCTCAAATGCCATCTCATCCATCCAGCAGGTTGTGACCTCTCCTTTCTCTAAATTTCTGTTGTGATTCACATCACACATTTGTTAAAACTTTAAGGCCTAAAATAAATTCTTCTCTACTGCCTATCTTGGGGCACTGATTTCTCTGTTCCATTATACCTTCCACAGTTGAACTGGTTGCTCCCTCTTTGGTGTTTTGTATACCTCTCCACAGTACCTGTAACACTAGGTAATATAATTTGTTGTATCTGCAGTCATTGTCCTAATCAAACTATTTTCCCCTAAATGCAAGTTCCTGGGCTCTTTCTTCATTATATCTCTAGAGCCTATTACATTGCCTGGCACCTTGCAAATGCTTAGTTTCTTAATAAAAGCACTGAATAAATAAATGAAATGAATGAATGGATGTCAGAAAAAGAGTCAGGGAGGAAAAGCAAAAGCACTATTTGATGTTCCTCAATTAGCCATATTATATTGCAGCACTGTAAATACCAAATGTATAAATTTTCCATTATTCCTTCCCAGGTTTGAGCAAGGCAGTTTCTCTTATATTTAATAGTCTTATCAGTTACTAGCTTTGAGACACAACATTAACAAACTGCAATTAATCAGACATTTCTAATGGCAAACCATCTCTAAAATCCTGTTATCTCAGGTGCTTTTAATACCTCTGAGGACCAGAACAATGCTTGTGCAATCTTTTGAAACCCCCTATCTTGCCATATCCCCCAGCACAAAGCAGTAAGAGTCTCATAAATGACTGATTGGTTGTCATCAGAATGGAATCTATTTCATCGATGTACGGTAGGATGAGATTTGGCAGCCTTTTTCTTGCTATTTCTTGGCTTTTTACCATGTAAAGCCAGCATGTAAAGAGAGAGACATTTCAAAGATACCAACTATATGGTTTGGGTTTTTCAGATTTGTAGCAAAGTTGTAAGCAGACTATCATTAGGAGAGATTATTTGGCTTAGTTTGAATTCAAATGCAAGAAACAATGGAAAGACTTTTTTGAGCAAGGATAACCTATTGACATGTAAGAAAGAATGATAAATCAGCTCCTAAAAGACCTAGGATTGTTTTTCCTGTGAAAAATCTTAAATAAGAAAAGCTAGGGAAGAACTAATGTGGTCATTTCAGTTCAAGTGTCATTATTATTATCATGCAGGACTTAAAAATATCATGTAAATGTATTAACTAACTGCACAGTCAAAAGGGAGAAGACCAGAGGAAATAAATGTCCTTAATTCTTATATTGTATGTGATATTTTGGAGGCTGCAGTTTCAAAAATTTCTTTTAACTCTAATCTAAAATACTCGAGAAGCTTATTGCTTTTTTAAATTTAATTTTTACCCTTTCATTCACAATTGATGCTTTTTCTCTCATTCAGCAAAGATTTACTGACTGTCATGGATATTCACTCTAAAATTAAAAAATTTAGTCTCATTAAAATCATAACATTGTACTATGTTGAAAAGTGACCTACTTAAACAAATATTTAGTTTAATTAGGATATTTAATAATTGGAACTTCTTCAAATGCAAAATATAGAAACTCAGGTCAAATCAAAATAGTACTTTATTACTTCATATGACCAGACAGTTCAAGGAGTAATTCTCATTCAGGCAATGGTTAATCAAAGGTGTGTCCAAAGGAGGCTGATTTTCTGCAGTTCTTGTTTCTACTTTGTACTCTGTTGGTTTTATTCAGGTGACTTCTCTAGGCATATAGTTCGACTCTAGGAAAAGGAGAACAATTTTTCCTCACAACTTCTAGCAAATGTCATGGGGTCAACTCTAATGGGATCCTTCTTGGGGATTATATGATCTTCTAAACTCACAACCAAGGTCAGGAAAGTGGAATATTCTGAAAGACCAGGTTGGAATGATACATCTAAGCCCTGAACCCAAGAATAATATTAGCTTCATCTAAATTGCAAGTATTGAGAGTAGGGGAGAGGTTGTTACAAAGCCAAACTGAAGTTTACTGGCACAGTGCAGTAAAGCCAGACACTGACACTGAGATGTCCAGAGGGAAACAAGGATATGTATTACATGGTGTCAAGCAAGGAGAACTTGCAATTAATACTTAAGACCTGAACTCCCAGATGACTTGCAAGCAAGAGTTTTTAAAGACAGGGGTACATTTTAGGAAAGCGGAAGTTATAGGCAAAATTGTAAGCCAATACATAAAAGTTATACATTGGTCTGGTTCTGGCCCATGGTTATGACTCAAGAAGCTTAGAACAAAGAATGGCAGTCAAAGTTCAATCTTCAGTTCTTCCTTATCAGAGGTCTCTGTGATGGTGGTGGTTGGCACTTTCCACCAGGTGAAGATTTCTCAAAGCTTCATATGTTAGGATATTATCTTTTAGTTTCTATAGGGAACCAAAATACCTTGTGACTCTGCTTGCTTGGAAGGCTATTATTATCTTCTTAATAGGTGTTTCATTTACTTATTAAGGTTAGCTATGTGCCTGGAATTTTCCTTAGAAGCACTCAAGATTTTTCCTTCATTTTTATGCTTGAGGGTTCCATCAGGTGCCTAAGAAAGGCCTCTGTTCTGTCTCAAGGTAATGCCATAAAATACGATATCTGACAATTAAGTTCACAAACTCATTCTAGAGAAAATGCAACATACCTCATTGCTGAAAATTACTACAATCACCTTTGAATTACTCCCCTTGGGAAACTAGATACTGATGCCAGTGCCTAGTTTACCTGTCAGAGCAATTTTGGAACTCTTTTTCTGGAATAGCCATCAGAGCTGTCGTCGTAGGAATGCCAGAGTTTTAACTAGAGCAACGATCAAACATTAAATTTCTTTTAAACTTGGAAAGAGTGGAAACAAAATCAGGGACATATTAGTCCAAGTTTATAAGGATAATGCCATGAAGAAAATGGTAATGTGCAAATGAGTTAAATGTTTTTCTGAGGGGAGAGAAAGCGGCAATGATGCTAGGTCAGGACAACCAGTTCCAAGCAGAACTGATGAAAACATTGCAAAAATGTATCTAATTTGTGTCAAAATCTCTGTGAGAAGCATAGCAGACCAAATAAATAAGGATAGGAAACAGGAAAATCTTTACGGAAAGTCTTGGCATTAGAAAGTGTGTGGAAGAGAGGCATGATTGGTGTTTGAGGCATTTGCCAGCTAGGACATACTCTGTCTGGAGCTGCAGTTGAGTTGACTGAGGAGGCAGTGGCTCTTATCATCCTCATGTACCCAGGGCTGTTAGTGCAGAACTGTAATTGTGACTCATTCTGACTCACTGGAACGACCTGTACTAGGCATATCACCAGGCTGTCACCTCATAGCCGCAAGAGAGGTGCTACCTCTGGATCCCCTGACTGAGGAGAGCTTGTGACCATGCAAAAAGAGAATTAAACTCTTCTATTGTTTATTTAAAAAATAATACAAAGGTTTCAAAGGAGCTTTTGCATCACGGTAATGCACCAGCTCACATAGCACTGTCTGTGGGGAAATACCCTCCCTACTCACCTGATCTGCCCCCCAATGACATTTTTATTTATCTAAAGATAAAGGAAATATTGAAAGAGAGATTTTTTATGACATTCAGGACATCAAGAGTAGTATGATGATAGTTCTAATGGCCATTCTAGCAAAAGGTTCTCAAAATTGCTTTGATGGGTGGACTAGGTGCTGGTGTTGGTGTATAGCTTCCCAAGGAGAGTACTTCAAAGGTGACCATAGTGATATTCAGCAGTGAGGTATGTAGCACGTTTTCTGGGATGAGTTTGCTAAATTAAATGGAAATACATATATATGTATTGAAGAGACTGAAGATCTCATAATATATATATATTTATCTATTCTAGAAATATGGTCTATAGCTAGTTTATTTTGTAAATTGTCCTCCAGTTTCAGAAAAACAGAACATAGAAAATTCACATGAGCTACTGTAAGTTGGCCTGGTTTCACGGTTTTTGTTTTGTTTGTTTATCTGTTTTTGAGACACGGTCTTTCTCTGTTGCCCTGGCTGGAGTATGGTGATATGATCATGGCTCACTATAGCTTTAAACTCCTAGAATCAAGTGATCCTCCTCCCTTCACCTCCCAATAGCTGGGACTATAGGTGTGTGTTACCATAATTGACCTGCGGGTTTTTTTGGTTATTTATTTATTTATTTATTTTGTAGAGACAGGATCTTACTATGTTGCTATGTTTTTCAGGAAGATCTTGAACTCCTATCCTCAAGCAATTCTTCTGTCCCAGACTACTAAATTGCTGGAATTAAAGGCACGAACCACATACCCAGCCCTGATTTCATGTTTTGAAATAGTCTTTAAATCACTATTTCAGATTAGAGATAGGGGAAGACTCAAAGGTAGTTGACCTGCGATTTGTGTAATGTGAAAGACCTTAGAACCAAACAAGTAAAACTGATCGTTATCACTTTGCAATTCAGTGAAATATTCTGTAAAAGCTCTCTGAAGTCGTAGCTATCATTTTCTGTTTTGCCCTAACTATATGTCAATTATTCTATGTCTGAACTCTCTTGGCACTGTGATAGAAGATCTCACATGGCACTTCCCATGTGCTACCTTGAATTATAAATAATTGTGTGCTTACCCTAGTGCCCTAGGAAATGGTACACTACTTAAAGACTCAAAAAAAGTTCTTAATCTATTTTATACATCCTTATTTAATGTTTAATACTGGGTTTTGTGTAACAGTAGGCATCAACATATTATGTTAAACATAATTCATTTTTCTTTCCAATTGTCAAAAACCAAAATTGCAACAAACCTAGATTTATATTTAACTGGCTTTTATTTACAATTTATGAATGGGGACGCCTCCATTTAAAAATAAAAGAGTAAGAACTCCCACTGAGCAATAGCAGAACAGTGAATTTCATAAGGTGAGAGCAAGGAACCAGGACAATGGAAAAAAAGCTCACTGGTTAACATCAGGTTACTTCAGGCTACTTTTTTAAAGAATTAAAGCAGAAGGAGCTTAGATGTTATGCTGCTTCAAATAAACTAAAATCTTCTGTTTTCAGAAAAAAAAACTGGTCTGTTTGGGACTCTGTTTCCTTAAATTTTCAGTGATTATGTGCCATTTAGCATACTTGACTTTGTTTTCATTTGGTCTGGTGTGTTGGGGCCTAGTGCAGGAGCTCAAACTAAAATATTGGTCTCCCATAATTTTGTTTAACACAGTAAATCTCTATGCAAATACAGGTACATTTTTTTATTATCAGAAGACATAGATGTCTCAGCACACTTTTTATTGGGTCTAAATTGTAAGCCAAGTATGGGCTAGACATTTGTGTTTTTGTTATCAACTTCGGTTTCCTGGGCTGTAAGTTCCACCATGGCATTGGCCTGTCTGTGTATGCTCATTATGCTTTCTCAGGGCATACCACATAGGGACTATCGTTGGTGAGTTAGCATTTAAACAAGCCTTCATAACAACCTTTTAAAAGGGTGTTTCTCAACTGGGGGCAATTTTTTCCTCAAGGAATGTTTGGCAATGTCTGAAGACTTTTTTTTTATTGTCACAACTAGAGAAGAATGCTATGAGCATCTGGTAGGTAGAGGCCAGGATTGTTGTTCATAATCCAACAGGACAGTTCCCACAACCAAAAAGTTATCTGGCTGAAAATGTCAATAGTGCCAGGGATGAGAAACGTTTTAGAAGAATCATATAATCACTGTATACAGATAAGGAAACGAATGCTCAGAAGCTATTTACAGTCTCCTCAACTCACATTGATGGTGAATTACAAAATATAAATTTTATACAAATTTTTATAATTTCCTGCTGCAGAATTAGATGTAAGTATGTATAATTATATGTAAATTTGAGCTTGGGTTGCCAGGAACAATTTAGAAAAGTATACAGGATGCTCCCTCGTTAATTACTTGTGGTGTACCACCAGTTTAATAAGGCACTGTTCTATTTGGGTTTAATCTACAACAAATAAATTAGTAGGCTTTAAAATCAAAATATTAGAGGAAAAAGATTTTACATTCAAAATTTGTTAGAGTTTTGTCTTGGTCTAAAAGCCAAATAGGCCAGGAAAAGGCAGTATCTCTATTTAGAGATTTCACATGTTCCCTCTTTTGAGGATTGGATTTATTGGAATCAGATTATACTTTTATATCAAAGTTCCAATCAGATTTTCTGAAAGGTTTATGAAGCTGGGGATAGAGTCTTAAAATTCATCTTTACCAACTACGTTAAAGAAACCATTTCTCACCTCTCCAAAATCCGCTGCATTATAAAGCATATCAGACAGATTCAGAGTTTTAGTGCAAGAAATACTGCAGAGATAAGAGTTATTCATTAAAGAAACTGGGTGTTTGGGACACTCCATTGCAGTTATAACTGCATGGGATGGAAAGAGGTCTACATCTCTTTTGAATAAGTGTCTTTATCTACTCTCATAATTATAATATCTACAAGTTAAATCAAATGTTCTAGGCTCAAATTTTCAAAAGGATATATTAAGCAGTAATCCATTGAACTGAAGACAGGATATGATAGAGGAACTATTAATAGCTATAAAATATTTAGAAATTTAGAATGGGAATATTTCTAATTACATTATTGCTTTGGGACTTTGTTATATTTAGTGTACATTAAAATACATTATTTTAGTCTGCACATGGCCTTCCCATTATTTTACTTACTACTTTCATCTGCACCTCTTTCCTACACTGCACATTTGTCTCTTTTGGTAAACCTACAAGCTAACCCTGCCAAAATGATTGAAAAACAAACTTCACTGAAGAGCTTATTTGAAAAAGGGGAAAGACCCAATGATGATATAGCAGAAGACTCTAAGGCTGCCAAAAAAAGGAAAGATGCATTTAAAAGAAAGTATCAAGATTCCTACTTAAATTATGGGTTCATTGCAACAGGTGATTCACATTCTCCAAACCCACGTTGGATAATATGTGGTGACTGGCTATCCAACAAAGCTATGAATCCTTCAAAATTGCTTCACCACATGGAGACCAAGTACCTTGCATTAAAAGACAAGACTTTGGAATTTTTTAAAAGAAAAAAAAAAGTGGCCACAAGGAACAGAACAGTTATTGAAGGCCTTCACTCCATCAAATGTGTCTGCACTGAGAGCATCATTTTTAATGGCTAACTTCATTGCTAAAACTAAGAAGTCTTTTACTATTGGTAAAGATTTGATCCTGTCTGCAGCTAAGGACATTTGTCATGAACTTTTAGGAGAGGCTACAGTTCAAAATGTGGCACGTGTTCCTCTTTCAGTAATGTATTTACGATCTATTTGTGAATAAGTCATGTAAATCCACTTTGTGCTAGGAGAGGATCAACTGTCTGAGATTGCAAATGACGGTGGCCTTAAAAATATATTTGAGACAACTTGAAATCTCTGTTCTTTCTGGATTAAAGTCAAGGCAGAATATCCTGCGATTGCCACAAAAGCACTGAAAAGCCTGCTTAATTTCCAACATTCTCTCTTTGTGAATCAGGGGTTCTGCAGTGATAGCAACCAAAACAAGATTACAGAGTAGACTAGACATTAACAACACACTTCAGGTGACACTGTCTCCCATCACCCTCAGATAGGACCATCTAGTTTCAGGAAAACAAGGTCAGGGCTCCCACTGATTCTGCATTATGGTGTGTTGTACAATTATTTCATTATATAATATAGTATCATAACTAGAAAAATTAATGAAATAGCAGATGATTGAGCCACAATGTTAGAGAGAATTTTTGAGTCACCATGGTATACAATCCACAAGTCTACCAATATGGACAAGAAGGCAACAGTGCTTGTTTTTGTGTGATATATTTTTCAGGAGGATGTGCATGAGGATATGTTATGTGCACTTTTGTTGCCAACTAATATCACAGCTGCAAAACTATTTAAGCTTTTGAATGATTACATATCAGGAAAACTGAGTTGATCATTTTGTGTTGATATATGTATGAATGGAGCAGCCGCCATGATTGGACAGTTTTCTGGTTTCACCACTCAAGTCAAAAGGGTCACTTCTGAATATAAGTCTACACATGGTGTCATCTATAGAGATAAATGCTGGCTAGCTGAAAAATGTCACATGAACTTAGCAACATTGTGCAGGATGTGATTTAAACTATGAACCACATTAAAGTGCATGCCATTAATTCACATCTGTTTGCACAGTTCTGTGAGGAGATAAACACAGCACATGTTTTCTCTTATACACGTAAGATGACTTTCTAAAGGTAGGTCACTGGAGAGAGTCTTTGAGTTATGAGAGCCGCTCCAGAGATTTCTTTTGGAAAAATAGGTCACCACAGGCAACACATTTTAGTGACACAGAATGGGTCACATAACTTGCTTTTTTGTGTGACATATTCAACCTGCTCAACGAACTCAATCTGTCACTTCAGGGAGAATGACAACTGTGTTAAAGTCAGCCTATAAAGTGGCTACATTCAAAGCAAAACTGGAATTATGAGAACAACGAGTGAATATTGGGATTTTTAACATGTTTGGAACATTAGTGGAGATTTTGAAAGAGATGGAACCAGGGCCTTCTTTCTACCAGCTGGTGCATGGTCATCTATCCCAGTTTTCAAAAGAGTTTGAGCAATACTTCCCAACCACAAAGATCCCCAGACTTGGAAGGAATGTATTCACAATCTATTTGTGAATAAGCCATGTAAATCCACTTTGTCTGTGCTAGAAGAGAATCAACTGTCTGAGATTGCATATGGTGGTAGCCTTAAAAATATATTTGAGACAACTTTAAATCTCTGTTCTTTCTGGATTAAAGTCAAGGCAGAATATCCTGAGATTGCCACAAAAGCACTGAAAAAGCCTGCTTAATTTCCAACATCTTCTCTTTGTGAATAGGGTGTTCTGCAGTGATAGCAGCCAAAACAAGATTACAGAGTAGACTAGACACAAATAACATACTTCAGGTGAAACTGTCTCCCATCACCCTCAGATGGGACCATCTAGTTTCAGGAAAACAAGCTCAGGGTTCCCACCAATGCTGCATTATGGAGTGTTGTACAATTATTTCATTATATATTACAACGTAATAATAATAGAAATAAAATACACAATAAATGTAATGCCCTAGAATCATCTCAAACTCAGTCCATGGAAAAATTATCTTTCATGAAACCAGTCCCTGATGCCAAAAAGTTTGGCGATCACTGGTTTAGAGACATCCCAGTTGAATAGGAAAAAGGAACTTACCAATGTTTATATTGAGATATAATAAGTTGATGTGTTTAAAGTGTATAAGATCTGACACAACAACTTTGGTCCATAATAACTCTCTGAAACTAATAGCAACTAAAAGTATCTAAATGATTTAGGGCAATTAATGGGCTATTTCTAACTCTGTCTTTTGTGAACAAAAAATATAAAATAGACTCTCAAATATTGGGGCAGGCAGTATATCGGTATGCCCTCAGCAATAAGAAAGGAAAAATGGCCAGACTCAGTGTCTCAGCCTGTAATCCCAGCACTTTGGGAGGCCAAGGCAAGTGGATTGCCTGAGTCTATGGGTTCAAGACCAGCCCGGGCAACTTGGTGAGACCTCGTCTCTACAATAAATAAAATAATTAGCCGGGTGTGGTAACACGTGCCTGTAGTTCCGCCTACTTGGAAAGCTTAGGTGGGAGGATCTCTAGAGCCCAGCAGGTTGACACTGGGGTAGCTATGAGGGTGCCACTGCACTCCAGCCTGGGCAACAGAGTGTGACTCCGACTTAAAACTTAAAAAAAAAGAAAAACAATGAAGAAGAAGAAAACCTCATAGTAGGTTTTAATGATAGTCAAACTTAAAGTTTGAAACTATTATTTTGATTTTCTCAGTCTCTGGTGGAACACAAGGACTAGAAACAATGCCCTTTAGAAATATTGTTATATTTTTAAGTGCAATCCTACCATAACTGTTCTAGATTATACTATTATTTATCCAAATTTGTTGTAGACACACTGATTATTAAGAACAAACAGAATTGTCATCTAAGAATGTTTTTTGTTTAGTTCCCTGCTTGTTTAAAATCAGGTGAAATAGAAGTGGGCCTTTTGTTCCATTAACCTGGGAGCTTATACATTCACAGCAAAAATTATTGGATATCAATTCTGTGCTAGGCTTGTATAAGGTGACTGTATTAATTCTCTGGTTCTCCAGAGAAACAGAACAGTTGTGTGTGTGTGTGTGTGTGTGTGTGTGTGTGTGTGTGTGTGTGTGTGTGTGTGTAGACAGAGAGAGAGAGCTATTTTAAGGCATTGCCTCATATGAATATGAAAGACACTGGCAAGTCTCAATCTGCAAGGCAGGTTGGCAGCAGACTGGAGACCTCCATGAAGAGTTGATGTTATAGTTTAAGTTTGAAGATAGTCTGGATGCAATTCCTTTACTTTTCTTTCTTTTTTTTTCCATTTGAGAGCATCTCAGTCTTTTCTTTTAAAATCTCGAACTGATTGAATGAGGCCAACCCACATTATGGAGGGTAATCTACTTTACTCAAAATCTGATTTAAATGTTAATCACATCTAAAAACATGCTTTCACAGTAACATCTGGAATCATGTTTGACCAAATAACTGGGCTAAGTTGACTCATAAAATTAACCATCACAGTGATATAAAAGTGAACAAAACAGATAGGAGAATCCAGCTAAGAAAGAATTCGATGCTATTGGATGAGACAAATAATACATAGGCAGTTGGTAAAAAATGTGATGGGTGATAGAGCTGAAGGAAAAAAGATTTACTAAGACAACATACAGTAAATCAATAAAAAATGCATATGTACCAATAACCCTATCTTATCCCATAGTTCTTTGTTTGCTATAAAAATGAATTAAGAGAGATGTTTGATAGAAACAAATTGGGGGACATAGTCTTGCATGCCAGAAAAAAACCTATATCTATACCACCAGTGAATCTGTTTAATCAGAGCTCCTATGACCAGCTCCTATGGTTGTGAGATTATATAGCATTAAAAATTGTTTTAACTGAACTATTCAATGAAGAATCACCACACTACCCTGGTTTTAGTGGAGGGCAGACCAATCAAAGCATGCCACATTTGTTGATCAATTGGCATCATTTCTTAGGAGGACCACATACCTTTGCCTGATCTGGTCCTTACAAAAAATACTTATAATTCCTCTCATCTCATGTGTTAGTGGTAACATTAATATATTTTGACCAGTTTTGGAATTAGTTGTTAAGCAATTTCTAATTATTAATGACTGAGTAGTGTGTATGAGAACTCATGTAAGAAGGAAATACAGAATCTGGTTTAATTGTTTAACCTATTCTGGTATAAAACCTAAACTGTGAAGTAAAGAAACATACCAGAATTACAGAATCTAGACAGGAATGGCATTCAACAAAATTAAAGTGAGTGGCAGTTGCGCTTTCTAATGGTACTTTTTGAAGGTATGTATGTGTAGTTTTAGTTTTCATTTTTGTTTTGAAACTCTAGCTCTATTTTTCTCTAGTCTATTTAAAATGTTTTACATGTGGATTTTTATTACACAGTGAATGTAGGTTAATATGTATTAATAGGGATTAACTACTAGTTATGTTTATCATTTAACAAGTTTCTCTTCGTGTACTGTACCTGTAATATAACATCCTCAAAAACTTTTGGGTAGAAATAGATGAGATTGGGCACATTCAGGATGGTATGGCTGGAGGCTTTTTGGATAGAAATAGAAATAATTGATAAATATTATGAAGGAAAAACACAGTATGAGAATAAAAACATGATCTGGTCTAAACTGGTGGAGGAGAGGGATTAATATAGTCCTCTCCCAGGGACTGATAGTGAGGTTGAGACAAGAAGGCCAAGTAGGGACTGAGTAGACAATTGGAGGAGAGGAGAGGAAGGTTAGCTCTCCATGCAGACTATGAGCATGTGCAGCAATACTAAAACCTAAAGGCATCTTGGCGCATTTCAGAAACTGAAAGAGGTCCAGCATGGGGGAGTCTGTACCACAGTGAAATTCTCCTAAGAAAACAACTTCTCCTCCACAAATGTAATCTTCTTTCTGAACATACTGGACTTTGTAGTTTGCAGGCATAGAACCACTGTCTCCACATTCTTCAAATTGTTATTTCAATGTGATTCTTTTGTTGCCTGGATTTTAAATCTTAGGCTCCAGATCTTTAAGAACAGGCCCATTTCAGTCACTAAACGATCCAGGCTGGTGGATCTTCTAAGTAGAGTGAAGTTGAAGTTTTAAAGTTGTCCCTCTCTTCCTTTCCCAGTTGGAACTGCACTCAGGCTTGGACACCTCAGAGTGGCATGGTTATTTTCTTACTATTTCTTAGTTCTACCTCTACATCCAACCAGGAAATCTAGTGGATGTTGCAGTTTTAATCAGTCTTTGGTTGTTCTGAAAACACTTACCTCTTCTGCCTTGTTGAAGGAAAGGGGTAGAACTCTCAGCACTCCAGTAATCCTTTCCAAGAAAACTTCAGTCTCAAGTTGTTAACTCCCTACTCTTGCATGGATTTGGACTGTATCACGAATACTGAGAGGCAGGTTGACAAAACTCTACTCTGGCAGGTCTCACATGGGTTGTCTTGCACCCCCTTCAGGATGTGGATGTACTCGACTTGTTTGTTTGGGCCAAAACTAAGGAAGCAAGTGTCCCATTAATTAAATTCCATGCACTTTAGCAAGGGGGGGGGGGTGAGCAAGAATTATGGGTTGTGGGTAGGGACCAGTCCATGCCAGACCTTGTAACCATGATGTAAGAATTATAAACAAAATAAGTTAAGTCAGAATGTAATGAAGCCTTTAAAATGCTGATAGATCTTGATATCTACCCTGAAATTCAGCGTCTCCCAATATATTTGACCAAAAACACATTTTAAATGTACAACTAATGCCCTTTAGTTGAGCTTCACCATGCTTTCATGACTAGCATTGCTGTAAATAAAACTAGAAAGCATCCTCAAAAATAAATGAATGTATAATGCAGCTAGATTTCTTACCTTTGTTGACAATGATAACCAAGATAAAATGACTCTACTCAGAATAAGCATACAAAAAAAAATGTTAATAGTTAGCAAGATGTATTAACTTTCTGAAACTGCAGTAACAACATTCCACAAATTTCTTGTCTCACATTTCTGGAATCTAGAGATTTGAAATCAAAGTATCAATAGTGTTAGCTTCTTCTGAGGGCCACTCTCTCCTGGTAGCCTCAGACGTTCCTTCACTTGTAGATGGTGTTCTCCCTACAATTTCGTGTGACCTTTCCTTTGTGTCCAAATTTCCCCCTTTTAATAAGGGCATCTGTCATACTAAATTAGGGTTTACCTTAATGACCTCAATTTGATCATTTGCGAAGACCCCATTTCAAATAAAGTCACATTTCCAGGTTCACATTTCCAGGTTAGAACTTTGTCTTTTATGGAGACACAGTTCAATCCATAATATAAGAATATGTAGAAATAAAGTCAGTTTGCTAAATGATGCTTATGGGTTTAACCCAAAGCTGTCAGTGAGCCATCTTATCTTTATCTTAATTTAAACTGTAAGTTTCTTGGTGACAGAGTCTTTAGTAGCTATAATTTCATCATGTACCATGCATAAAACTTTAATTTTTAGCAGCTAAAATGGCCTTAATAGAAAAAATAAAACTTGGTTTTAGGAAACTCAGGTTTAGTTCAAGTTTAGCAACCATCATCTTTTATGTCTGTAGCTTCAACTATGGATAATAAATAATGAAACATTTTTATGCTTGTTTACAAAAGTTGTGGTGAATAAATGATATGGTTTCATGAACACATTTCAAAATATAAACACATTTACATCAACACAAAAAAGTGGAAAACATTTCTTTCATAACCTTTCTAGAATTAATGCTATAATTACATGCGTGTTCTGCTTTCTTTTAACTACCCAGAGTTTAATTTTGCATGTATAAAAGGCAAGTTTCTTCATTGGATTTCAAAGTGCCTAATCTGACACGAACAACTCAGAAAACACTAAATGAGTCACTATTTTATGAATGAATATGAATCTTTCCTTTTTCAGTGACTGAAATTAGATTTTAGTTGTAATTACCATGACCTTTTTACTTAATTTTGTTCTAAAATAATTTGTTGGATACAGAACTAGAAACGTTATCTTCATTATGTGAATTAAATTGGAGGTCAATGATGAGTAATTAAACAATAAATTGTAGAACAAAAAGTTAATATTATTAGATCTTCTTGTGTTACATGGAGGTTTAGGGAAAATCTGGAGATATTGATTTTCAAAGTCCATGTCAATTTGAAACAAGAATTTTTTCAGTACTTGACAACTGAAAGGGAAATTAGAGGTCTATGTGTGCAGCTTTATTATTGTTTTAGAGGAAAATCAGATTCAGAGAAGAAAAGACATTATTTTGAATCAGAAAGTACGTTAATGACAGACCAATGTCAATGCCTATGACTCCCATTTCCATTAAATGATAATCAGCATTTCCTGAAAAATATTGATTGAAACTCCACTTTTGGAAATGATGTCTATTAATTGTCATCATTTCATGTTCCTTACAATGCTAACTTAAATGCTTGAAGTTGTCAAATTTTATACAGAATTTAGATCAAGTTTTACAGGGTTTACTACTGTTTAGATCAGGGGTTCTCAAATCTTTTGGTCACACAAATCTTTTGTGTTCTTAAAAATTACTGAGAACCACAAAGAGCTTGTGTTCATACACATTATGTCAGTAAATATTGGCTGTATTAAAATTTTTAGCAACTTTATTGAGCTATAATTCATATACCAGATAACATACCAATTCAAAAGGTAAAATTTCATTTTTTAGTATATTCACAAATATGGAAAACCATCACGCTAATCAATTTTAAAATATTTGTATTACCTCAAAAGCAAATCCTATAATTTTTTTAGCTGTCATTCCCCTAACTCTTCACAACAACCACCACCATCACCACACCCTCAGCCCAAAGCAACCACTAATCAACTTTATGTATCTTTGGATAGTTTTCCCTATTCTGGATTTACATATGAATAGATTTATATGTGACCTTTTGTGACTGGTTCACCTAGTATTATGTTTTCAAGCTTTATTCGTGTTGTTGCATATATCAGCACTTCATTTTTGTGGCCAAATAATATTCTACTATATGGATATACCATATTTTGATTATACATTGGCTTGTTGATGGACACTTGAATTGTGTCTGCCTTTTGACTATTATGAATAATACTGCTATGAGCACTGGGGTATAAGCTTTTATGAAGTTATTTTTCATTTCTCTAGGATTTGTACCTTGGATTTTAGTTGTTGGCATATATGAAAATTCTGAAATTAATTATTTGAGGAACTGTCAGACTTTTCCAAAGTAGCTGCACCATTGTAGACAAGTAGTCCCTCCTTTTCTGTTGTTCCAATGAATTTGTGGTAATCTGTATTTTCTTTAATGTATTGTAGAATTCAGTGATGAAGACATCTAGACTGGAATCTTTCTTTGTGGGTAGTTTTTTGATGACAGATTCAGTCTCCTCACTTATTGTAATTTAATTCATATTGTTTAATTTTTTCCAAATCAGTTTCAGTAATTTGTATCTTTCTAGGAATCTGTCTATTTCATCTAAGTTATCTTATCAAAGTACGATTGTTCACAGTATTCCTTTATAATCCTATTTTATTTCTGAAGACAAGCAGTGATGCTTCCTTTTTCGTTAATGATTCTATCTGAGTCTTGCTCTTTTTCTCGATCATTCTAACTCAAAAGTTGTCAATTTTGTTGATCTTTCTTAAGAACCAACTTTTGACTGCATTGGTTTCCTCTATTGTTTTTCTATTTTCTATTTCATCCATTTCTACTAAAATCTTTATTATTTCCCTCCTTCATCTTGCTTTAGGTTTAGTTTGCTTCTCTTTTCCCAGTGCCTTAAGGTGACTGGCTAGGTTAGTGATGTGAAATTGTTACTTCTTCTTAATATAGACATTTATACTACTTTAGCTGCATCTCATAAGCTTTAGAATGTTGTACCATAATTTTCCATGATCTCAAAGTGTTTTCTTATTTTCCTTTGGAGTTATTCTTGGACCTATTTGTTATTTAAGAGTGTGTGATTTTTTTCATATTTGTAAACTTTCCTATTTTTTCTATCATTGATTTCTAATTTTATTCCATTATTATTGGAGAACATACTTTGTATCATTTCTGTTATTTTAAACATGTTGAGACTTGTTTTATGGTCTCACATACCATCTTAGATATACCAAATGACCATTTAGTAATATAGTTATCCTCTGTATCTATGAGGATTGGTTCCAGAATCCTCCATAGATAAAAAAATCTGTTAATGTTCAGGTCCCTATGATTAAAAAGATGTAGCATTTGCATACAATCTACACATATCTTCCCATATACTTTAAATTCCATCTAATTTCTTAATCTAGATAAAATCTAATAAAATGTCAATGCTACATAAATAGTTGTTATACAGTCTAGTTTGGATAATAATTACAAGAAATAAAATATGTGTGCATATTCTATACAGAGATAACCATTCTTTATTGAAACTATTTTCAATATGCAATTGGCTGAACCCACTGATGTGGAACCCACAGATATGAAGGGTTGACTGTATATTTTGTTCTTTTAGGTTGAAATATTCTATAGATTTCTATTAGGTCCAGCTGGTTTATAGTGTTGTTCCAGTATTCTGTCCTTGTTAATCTTCTGTCTATTTGCCTCATCCACTATTGTCAATGACATATTGAAGTTTCCCGCTATTATGATTATCTATCTCTTCCTTTATTTCTGTCAGTTTTGCTTCATGTAAACTGTAATTAGGTGCATGTATGTTTATAATTGCTATGATCTCCTGATTGATTGACACGTTTTAAAACTAAAAACATCCCTCTTCGTTTCTAGTGACATTTTTGTCTTAAAGCTATTCTCACTGATACTCAGATGGCCATTTCAGCTTGTCTGTAGTTTCTGTTTGCATAATGTGTTTTTCTATCCTTTTCTTTTAATCTACTTTGGTTTTTTTAATCTCAAGTTTATCTCCTATAGATAATGTATAGTAGGATCATATATTTTGGCTAAGCTGACAATCTCTACCTTTTTTTTCTTTTTATTAAACATATTTTTTATTTTAAAATTGTGGGGTACAGTTAAGGGTTAGGCATACAAATATGCATCGTTTAGGCACCCTTGTTGGTAGGGGGTGTCCCCCCCATCCCCAGACAGATATTGACTACCGTTAATCCCACCTCTCTTCCCCTCCCTGCCCCTCCTCCATAGTTTCCCGCCACTGTCAATCCTTTTCTTACAGTATGTCAATCCTTTTCTTACAGTATTACGATAGATGTTCAAAGTTCCATTTATGAGTGAGAACATGTGATACTCAGATCTTTGTTTCTGTGAGAGATCACTCAGTATAATAAACTCTAGTTCCATTCAGGTTGCTGCGAAATTCGTGATTTTGTTCCTTTTTATGGTTGAGTAGTATTCCATCGTGTATATGTACCACATTTTTTTAATCCAGTCCACTCTTGATGGACAGCATGGTTGGTTCCAGGTTCTTGTTATTGTGAACAATGCTGCGATAAACACACATGTGCAGGTATCTTTTTTATAGAGTGATTTGAGTTCTTCAATCTCTGCCTTTTCAATGAATTGTTATTCCATTTATATTTAATTGTATTGTTGAGATATTTGAATTATTGTCAACAATTTTACTTTTTGTCTTCTATGAATTTTTTTTTGCTCCTCTGTTAGTCATTTACTGCTTTCTTTTGTATTACATAGATATCTTTTAATGTATTACTTTAATTTTATTATTTTTTTATGTTATTGTTGATACATTTTTAATGAATACTCTAAGGTTTATCATATACATCTAAACTTATCAAGAATAAGCTTCAGATTTATACTAGTTGAATTTCAGTTATTTTATAGAAATATTACTTCTATTGCTCTTTCTCCCTTTTTGTGGTATCATTGTTATACACATTACGTCTCTTAAAGTTACAAATCTAGCCATATGTTGTTAAAATTTTACTTTACCATTTGTTGTTATCTTCTTAGCTCATTACAGTTTTGACTCTATCCACCTACTTGGTGTTATTATTAGCAAATGTATTACATATATACTACATTTCAATGTTATAGGCCCAGAAAGTACTATATGACATACATATTTATACAATTGCTTTTTAAATTAGTTAAAAGAAGAAGAAAACATTTATTTATAGTATCTTTTACAATTACATAACTAACTTTGCCAGTCAGTGTCTTTTCTCTATTTATCTTTTTTTTAGACATATTTTTTATTATAAAATTGTGGAGTATAGTTAAGGGTTAGGTATACAAATGTGCATCATTCAGGTACCCTTGTTAATAAGGTGTGTCTCCCCATCCCCAGACAGATATTGACTACCATTAGTCCCACCTCCCTTCCCCTCCCTACCACCCCCATAGTTTCCCACCACTGTCAGTCCT